>NC_068993.1:18949060-18954947 GCF_001194135.2 Octopus bimaculoides
ATATATATATATATGTGTGTGTGTGTGTGTGTACATATATATATATATGTGTGTGTGTGCATGTGTGAATGTATGTATGCATGGAAGATGGATAGGAAGACCTCTGGATCGTTCACTGTGGACGAAAGTAGTACATGACGGAAAGTGAGAATTCGATCAAAATCGTACAAAGCATGAATGAAGAGCTCAAAAGACATGTTTGTCAGTGTCTCCCATGGAATTTGCCTGATTATGTTGGCGCACAGCTCACTTTAATGTGTAACGACCGTAGGCGTCTTCGTCTCAGTAAAGCAGGCTTTAGAAGTCATCAGAAAAGCCAACTACATACAGGTAGCATGGAGAGTCTGGTAAAATAGGTGCGTTAGAAGGCAGGCCAAATCAAAATATCATATCAAAGCACACACACACACACACACACATCACAATGCATTTTGTCTACACTTTCTATGATTTAATTGGCATAATATAAGCAACAGCAACTGCTGCCACTACTACTAATATTACTGCTGCTGCTGCTACTACTACTACTACTAATAATAATAATGGTTTCAAATTTGGACACAACGTCAGCAATTTTAACTGGTGCTTATTTTACCAACCCCAAAAGGATGAACGGTGAAGTCGATCTCGGCGGAATTTGAACTCATCCTTAGGTTAAACTAAAACCATATGTAAAGTTTAATAATTTCAATTTCAATATTTTTTAATGAAATACTTTAATCGAATATGCTTTATTGCTAATTTTGAATACAACTACTTCTCAAACCATCTACTGCTCAAATCATCTTTTGTTCTACTTCCTATCTTTAACTTTAAACTTAGATTCACTTCTGTGACACTTCCTCTCCGTAGTCTAACTTACGCTGTTATGACAGTATTTTTATACCAATAATAGTTAAAACAAAACTGACATGAGCAACATATTGTCTATAGTAAGGAAACACACCGTAATGCTTTTAAATTTCATTATTTTATAACTAATGATTTTTCTTATAGATACTTATATGTCATTGAATGATTTTAACTTATTTCAGTATTCATTTCGATCTTGCTTATAAATGTGTAAAATCTTTTTTAACCATATTTTCTGCTTCCTTTTCATTCTTTATTGTTTTATAAATTTCGACCTTTATTTGAAAGTTAGGAAAAAACGTATTGGAAAATGTCTCTTTTATATAAAAAAAAGTATGTTGATTTATTACATAAAAGGCATCATTAGGAAGCCATGCATATAATATTTTCAATTTGGTGCTGAATAAATTTGACAGTAAAAGAAACACCATATTGTTACACTTAGTATATACCACCCAAAATTTGACAATAGCTACAAAGAAGAAAGGCTTTATGAAATCAGAAAACTATTATAAAATACCCACTGTGGGGATGCAAAAATATCTAGTGAGGGATTATGGAAGACGAATACAAATGGTTACAATGATAGACAAAATACAAAAGAGAAAGATTCTTGATTGCAGCAATAATTTAAAGTTTTCTTATCGGAAAACATTAAAAGCATGTAATGAGTCAGAATATATGATGTGTCTAGAATATTTAGAAGTGATATGAAATTCAAGAATAATATAGAATTGTATGTATTTCTGGAAGACAGTTGTAATACTGAATTCAGAAGTAGGTACTGTGTGAGCTGGTGGTATTCATATGAATTGCAGCGTTTGCAAAGTGATTTTCTATTACCAATTCTATTTTGCATGGCTCTTATTCCCCTAAGTAAGCTGTTAAATGACACAAGACCGAAAGTAAGAACGATTAATCAATCACCTCCTTCATATGCCTCGTGAAAGGAGGTTTAACAACTGTAAAGGCTTTATATGTTTAACAACTGTAAAGGTCATGCCGTCTGCTAGAAGCAGCAGCCAAATATATTCCTAACACTCTACTACCTTAGAAGTGACACATCAAATGAAGCTGTAAGAGATGTGCTCTGCCAAAGACAAAGACGGAATTGTCATGGTCGAACTGCTTTTGACGTCCGCCCAGCAGGGTCGTCTTTGGGTTAATCTACCACTACCACAGCAACCGCCATCACCACAACCACCATCACAGCTACAACGACGACAACAACAACTACAACAATTACAAATTTCATTTCCAGGCGAAGAATAGCAAACATTGTAAATGAGAACGATGTTGTTTGGCTCAAAACTAAATAGAGGAATTCGGTGCATAAAAAGTTGAGAAAATGGAGCTTCCAGAATTGTTATATTTGGGAAGAGCCATAATTGATAAAGTCTATAAATACACTCACCAGTTGTTACTTGTCTATATTTTACTTCCCCCACTTTTTTTTTTTAGCAAATCAGTTGTTTGTTTATGCCCCTTCTATAATTCATTACCACATCATTCTGTAGCTTTCTTAGTATGTATACACTTTTTCTTTTGAATGCTCGGTATTTAGTTTACAATCATTTAATCTTTGTAGTTGATAAACGTCTATGTTGTAACGAAAAATGTTTTTAGGGACGTATCAAGCATCAGCTGTTTGGAAGAAGAAATAGAAGTGAAATATAGACTTGAAACAAACTGTGAGACTTTATTATTCATGAATATTCCTGGATATAACAATACTAATAACACAACTAATAAGGTAAACGAGTACAGACAACGTCCACTGACAGCAAGAACTTAACAATACTAATGGCAATAAGTTAAACAGAAGCAGCATATATAATTGCTTTAGAAGAGTCAACTGTCAATACTTTTCTACTCTAGGGACAAGGCCCGAAATTTTTGGGGAGGGGGAGCCAGTCGATTAGATCGACCCCAGTAAGGAACTGGTACTTAATTTATCGACCCCGAAAGGATGAAAGGCAAAGTCGACCTCGGCGATTTGAACTTAGAATGTAACGGCAGACGAAATATCGCTAAGCATTTCGCCCGGTGTTCTAACGTTTCTTATTTCTTTATCGCCCACAAGGGGCTATACACACAGAGGAGACTGACAAGGACAGACAAATGGATTAAGTCGATTATATCGACCCCAGTGCGTAACTAGTACTTATTTAATCGACCCCAGTGCGTAACTAGTACTTATTTAATCGACCCCGAAGGATGAAAGGCAAAGTCGACCTCGGCGGAATTTGAACTCAGAACGTAGCGGCAGATGAAATACCGCTAAGCATTTCGCCCGGCGTGTTAACGTTTCCGCCAGCTTGCCACTATAGTCAACTGTCAATATTGGCGCAGACCAGATATTATTCTTTATTCGTGTCATAACTAATGATCCCTAATGATCTCGTTTTCGATGGGTCATCCCGTTATTCACTTTACAAAACATATTGGGAACTTTAATTTTGGGGCATAGGCAGAAGTGTTAGAGAGTCGGATTCAAAAATATTTTCCAGTATTTCTTCTATCTCTATATTATGGGTTCAAATCTTGCCGGGGTCTTTCTCTCCGCGTCGATAAAATAAAATACCTGTCAAGTATTAAGGTCAATGGCATCGACCAAATCCCCTACCCGCAAAATTACAAGCCCTGTGCGAAAATCTGAATGCATTATTATAATTATTGTTTTCGAATCTTATCACAAGGCCAGTGACTTCGGAGGAGGGGTTTAATCAATCACATCAGCCAGTGTTTAACTGGTACTTATTTCATCGATTTCCGAAAGGGACTTACTTTATTGATTCCCGTAAAGATGAGCAAAATGCCAGCTCGTCGCCTTCAAGTATTCTTATGAGTATTAAAAAGAAATTATTGTAATATTTAAAGCTAGATGAAGGCGGCTTGGCTTGCTGGCGAAATGCCTAGCGGTATTTTGTCTGTCTTTACGTTCAGAGTTCAAATTCCGCCGATGTCGACTTTGCCTTTCATCCTTTCGAGGTCGATAAATTAAGTACCAGCTGCGCACTTGGGTCGCTCTAATCGACTGGCCCCCTCCCTGAAAATTTCAGGCCTTGTGCTTAGAGTAGAAAAGAATATTTAAAGTTAGATATTTTGAGAAAAGCATCTTCATTCAATTCCTAAGAAGTAACCGTTGTTACCCGTTTTATTTGTACGTGTAATTGTATATCTATTTCAATATTTACTTTCTTATAACTTAGTAGTACGATATTCGAAGGTTAACGATGAACTGTCAGTGTCAGTAGAACGTCGGATATAATGCCTTGTGGTATTTGTTCTGACGCCCTAAATTCGAATCACGCCGATATCAGCTTTGCTTTTTATTTAGGGTGCATAAATAAATACCAATCAAATACTAGGTCAATTAATTGCCCTCCCTCACTTGCCACTCTCTCCCTTTCCCCTCTCTCTCAGATCTAGCTATGTTGCGTCATGAGGTGTGTTGTAAGAGATCGCTCAGAATTGGAGAGGGGCTTACGTGTATTAGACCCTTCTTCTCATAGAGAAACGGGTATGCCACTGGAATCGCCCAAAACTGACCGATATGCATGAATATTTGAAACGAAAATAGTGTTATTGAAAAAGAGATGTTTCTTCTGTGGTAGTCTCACTTTTCTTTATCCAACCTCTGTTCTGTAATTACATGTAATGCAATAATACTCTTCCTATATCAGTATTTTTATATATTTGATTCTGGCCCGAAACTTTTATTAGATATCTTTTGGGCAAGAATACTTATATTTTTAACTAAAATAAAAATTCAATCATGATAATTTAAACCCTCATGCGAAGAAACACAAATTAAAAGCGGGGTTATGATAAAAAAATATCTTTTATAAAAAGTAAATTTAATTTTCGTAATTAAAAATTGAAAAATGCTATAATAAAATGTTTTTTAACAACGAAAAACGTAAAGTAATTAAAGAAGTAATTTCAATGCTTAAAAATGAAAAATATAACTTATTTTTCAAATTGGAAATAATTAAAACAAGATTATTGTAAAAATTTCAATTTTGCGGAAATGAAAATTAATGTTTCTATTTAAAAATTAAAAAGTATTATAATAAAAATTTGCATTACCCAACAAGGGAAAATAATGTTTTTAATTAAAAAAATTTTTTAAAGTCTATAATGAAAATTTGTATTGCCCCGGGAAAGGCAATTTATTTTCCAAATTAAAACAAAAGGTTATATGGAAAATTTTGTTTTTATAAGGAAAGAAAAATTAAAAAATATGTATAGGAGCGAGTATTGCTATATATATATAATTGATAGCGTTTTTATTCCTTCGCTTTCTTCTCTCCTCTTTATTTCTCCCTATATACAAGAATTTACATTGAAAATGGCCAAAAAATATATTAAAATTAAATAGATATATAAATGGTATATCATAAAAAATTTGTTAGGGATCAATATTCTATTGCATGTTAATGAATACTCTACGACAAACCGTTAGTTTCAGGGCACAACTACGCTTGAATTTTAGAGCTTTCTGTAAACAAAGTAAATATTTTATTCCCCACTCAAACTCGAGGAAGGACTTTTAATGCCCGAAGGACTTATATGCCATGAAGTACGTTAATTAAAAAATATTTTTGTTACATATTGTTAGAATTTTTTTTATGTCTAATTAATTATATTGTAATAAATTTTATTCTTTTGTGCAAACACACTGAATATGTAGATACACAACACTCGAATAGCACAAATGTAAGAACAAAACCCATAAGAAACAAAACCTTGTACAAAGAAATAAAATGGCAGAATTTTCTATAAGCTTGTGAACCTAAACGTTGTGTTCGAATGCGCACCACCAATGACATGTGCAGAAAATCAGCAATTGCCATACTGTGGCCAAGGTCGCTGTATCCACTGACACGCCTTCGGGTTAATAATGGACTTTGATGAAAATGTGATATTCCCAGCTTGTAATTCAGCAAACTACAACATTGTTGAATATACAGTATGCTCCTCGACTCGACGTGGCGTATATATATATATATATATATATATATATATATAT
>NC_068993.1:18955070-18968666 GCF_001194135.2 Octopus bimaculoides
GTATATATATATGTATGCATATATATATATATATATATGTATGTATATGCATATATATATGTATGTATGTATGTATGTATGTATGTATGTATATATATGAGGTTCTCGAATTGTAAATGACCTTTACTCATTTGATTAAGTATTGAGGTGGAGGCGCAATGGCCCAGTGGTTAGGGCAGCGGACTCGCGGTCATAGGATCGCAGTTTCGATTCCCAGACCGGGCGTTGTGAGTGATTATTGAGCGAAAACACCTAAAAGCTCCATGAGGCTCCGGCAGGGGATGGTGGCGAACCCTGCTGTACTCTTCCACCACAACTTTCTGTTTCTGTTGTGCCTGTAATTCAAAGGGTCAGCCTTGTCACACTCTGTCACGCTGAATATCCCCGAGTACTACGTTAAGGGTACACGTGTCTGTGGAGTGCTCAGCCACTTGCACGTTAATTTCACGAGCAGGCTGTTCCGTTGATCGGATCAACTGGAACCCTTGACGTCGTAAGCGACGGAGTGCCAACGACAACAATAAGTATTGAGACCTGTTCATTCAGTGTTGACCAAAGATATAACACAACCTAACATCAATGTCATCTAATCTTGCAGGAGAGTAATGATCTATGGCTTGAATTTGCCTATATTCATGTTACGTCTTTAAGTGAAAGTCGAAATTTCCATTGGTTATTAAAAAAAAAAACGTTTGGTACTTATGATATTCCTTTAAAACTCAGCCGTATATATACACAAGCAGACACCTTGACACACGCATAGATATACACATAGATATAAACATACACATACAACATGTATTGAATTAAGGTTATTGTTTTAAAATGAGTTTAAGAATAACGATGGAACATTTTCTGATTAGAAAACTCAATAGCTAAAGTAGAGTCTAAGTCGCAGTAAAATTATCTGGGCTTTTAAGTCTTGTTTAACGGTTTCGCCAAGCGAAACCTAGAATTCCTGTAAATACAAATTTATGTCCACACACACACACACACGTGTGTGTATGTGTGTGTACTCGCTCGAGCATGCATACGAACACACACAAAAGCATACCTGCATGCAGACGCATACAAATCTTACAAATATTCACACACATATATTCAGTCTCAGTGTCTTGTTTCTACTGCAGTAAAGTATGTTATATTCACACTCTTCCGTTGCAGTACAGCAGCTTCATGTCTTTATTAATTAATTTGTAAAACCTGCCTTAACATTCTAGAAGAGCTGTTATTCTATAATAATACACTGTTTATGAGTTTTACTTGTTTGTGTTCCTGGCAAATATATATTGTGTAGATCAAATCGATTTAAAATTCTGTTACTTAGCAATGTTTTCTACTTTACTTAAATTACAATTTATTACATTAAATGTTAATGTAATTACTGAGATAGATAAATTATATTAATCTATTTTAGTGTAGGTTGTATATTGCTTAATTTACTGTACACACACACATACACACACATATATGTACATATACGTATACACCCACATACATATATATTTCTTTCTCTGTCTCCCCTTCCTCTTTATATTGGGATAACATTAGGTATCATATTTTCTCTACCCTTACTTTCTTTGTCGAGTTTTCTAAATGAACGAATTCATTTGTGTCAACTTTCGCATTGCATTTTGGTTGTACAATTTTTCATGGCTGTGTTGGTTAGGAATCTCGCTTTACAAACTACGAGGTTTCGGGTTCAGTTCCACTGCGCAGAACCATTGGCAAGTGTCTTCTACTATATCCCAGGTCCGACCAGTGCCATGTGAGCGCATCTGCTGCTTTGTAAAAAGCTCGTCGTATACACTCACACACATACACACGTATGTGTATGTTAGGTGTGTATGTGTGTATTTTTATCTCAGCACTACTACAGTCACCACTACCACCACCACCATCGCTTGGAACCGGTGTTCGTTTACGCCCTCGTAATTTAGCGGTTCAGCCTAAAAGATCGATAGAATAAGTTTTAGACTTAAAGATAACTTGCGGAGTTGATTTTGTTCCACTGAACCATTCAAGGCGATGCCCTAGTATGGTCGTAGTCCAATGAGTGGAGTAAGAAAATAATATGTAAAATGATTTCTGCATTTTTTTTTTGAAGTGAGAACAAGCTTAACATTATTTGAATGTTATAAAAGTCAGCATTACCTTCCTGAATGCAGAATTGTTTCTTTCGCGATGCTTGCCATTGTTGCTACCTGGGGGATGGTGGTACAGTTGAGACATTAATAATGCTCATATTGCAGTTTTGCCTTGATATTTCTGTTAACATGAGTGCATAGAGAATTCACCTTCACGGAATTGTTAATCTATTTAGGTCTAAACATTCGCTTCTGTGAAAATGTTTTTGGTTCTCCATTTTTTGGTTTGTCAGTTTTTACCATTTTAACATTTGTCAGATATAATGTTATTGTGAACGGTAAGCATGAAGTTCCTTTTAAGAACTGTTCTCTGGACCATTGTTCTCCTGTCATTTTCTGTTTCCATTCATCAATAAAGTTTTTAGGTACCGATTGTTTCTTTAGAACAGAAACACATTGAATATAAACTGGCTGCTCTGTGTCTTGCATATCTGATACATAGTTTGGACAATTTCCTAGAATCGCATCCTAAAATGGCGGACGATACATTCAACCAAAAATTTATTAGAATTATCTCTCGATATATCATTTTCTATACATTAAGAAAATAAATGTTCCTCTATAGGCACTCAAACAGTAATGAATAAATAAGCAAATAAATACGAAAATTCACTAAATTACCCATTCAAAATTATTCATGCGTGCGCATGTATGTGTTCGTGGTTGCATTTGCATGTGTGTGCTTCCTGGCTGTTTGTGTGTATGTGTGTTTCTACGTGATTGTGGGTGCTTGTATGTGTATGTATGTGTATGTGTATGCGTGTGTAAGTGTTTATGTGTGTATGTGTGTCTGTATGTACGTATGTGTGTATGTGTATATTTGTATGTATCTATAATGAGCTCTGTGTAATATAGAAAATGTTCTGATTTATTCATTTAATTACTTATTCTTGTCTGAGAATCACTAAGGGAGAGTATTAAACTGTAATAAAGGCAAAGACGGACAATAGATTTTTAGCAGATCACACCGACGGCTATTTAATGATGTAATTCTGTGAAATTGTATGTAGTTAGCTCACATAAGATTCAATCTACTCTTAATAACCATATCATTAGGTCAAGCGAAGCGTTTTTAAGTTTATATATTTTTTTGTCGGTATGCTTAGTTCATTTTCTTCACTTGTATAGCACTGTTTATATGCTCAAAATTTCCAATTCTTCTTCCTTCAGGATCAATCAAACGCACAGAAAATCGTCGCTGTGGGCCTTCTGAGTACAAAACAACAGACAGAATTAATTATTACACTTAATTAGAAGTGTTCAAGATGATATTTTCTGCTTGGCGCATTTAATTTTTTGTATTGTTTCTTTACCAATAATGCCAGTAATATTTTTCTGGTTATTTTATCCTATTTCATAACAACTAACATAGCCGCAGTGCTACAAATATTTGAAGTAATGTATATAGCTAACTTTATCGACCGGCCCAGTAATTGACTGGTTGCTTTTCTAAGCATGAAAAGCGAAGTTAACAAGGTTGGATTTAAACTCAGAATATAACCATATGTGACTAGATACTACAAATCATCTTGTAAAATACTCTCTTGATTCTGGTTTTGTTTTTATCGCTGTTTTCCTGTTTCATTATACTGCCACTTATTCCGAATGGAAATTTATATTGACGATATTCGTCTTCATTATACGTCTCATTTCGTATTTTGAGTTCTGCAGTAAACCAAGGAGGCTTCTGCTCTTCAGACAGCAGCACAAACATTACAGTTCTATATTTAAGAGATGAAGAATTATGTACCTTGTCTACATTATTTACAATTGACGGATATTTGTCCTCATCTTATTTGTTGTTAACACAACGTTTCGGCTGATATATCCTCCAGCCTTCATCAGGTGTCATGGAGAAATTTCGAACCTGGGTTCTCATTCCTAAGGTATTTTTCGATGTTATTATTATTATTATTATTATTATTCTGGTCACTGCCTGGAATCGGACTCGGAATCTTGGGGTTAGCAGCCCGCGCTCTAAGCCACTTGTTGTTAAGAGAGCGGGTCCACTAACCCCAAGATTCTGAGTTCGATTCCAGGCAGCGACCTGAATAATAATAATAATAATAATAATAACATCGAAAAATACCTTAGGAATGAGAACTTAGATTCGAAATTTCCCCAAGACACCTGATGAAGGCTGGAGGGTATATCAGCCGAAACGTTGTGTTAACAACAAACAAGATGAGGACAAATATGTATCAAATGTAAATAATGAGCACAACCAGTAGTTTTATTGGAAACTTGGGAGAAAATTGCCTCGTCCTGAGTTTTGTGAATCAAAAGGCTCCGAAACTTTCTCCCACAGCTACAACCGATAGTGATAAAGTCAGGACAAAAGTCGGAAAAAGAGAACCACACCAGCAACAACGACTTTGGCCAACGAACGAAACCAAAGCCCCCCACCTCCAAAAAATACTCTATCTGTTTGCAAGGATAGGAACTAGACGGAATAGGCCTTTATGAAAATTTTAAAAAACTAAGTAAAATCTGCTTGAGGAAAAGCCGATCTCTTCTTTCATAGCAATGGACTTTACAGCCCATCGCAAGACCTATAGCGGCACAATGCAAGGCACTATTGAAAGAGATGTGTATTTTCTTGTCAACATTTTGATCAGGTAGAAATACTTAAGGGCACATTTGGAAGTACTTAGCTTCAATATATGTAATGAACGAATCTCTTGTACAGTTTAAGGGTCAGCTGACATAATAAAGCTTGTGGGTAAATGATTGCGTCACCCATTATATATTTTCTTTTGTTTAAATTATATTGTAAGTTAATTATTGTTTTATATAATTTGATATTTATTCTGTGTTTTAATAACTTTTGGGGTACGTTCATTATATAACGCACTAATATCTTCCCAGGCCTTTACATACTTTCGTCTGGTCGGCTTTTTGTTTTTGTAACCTCAAGGTTTTAACAATTTATTGTATATTTTCCTGAATACTTGTGAATAATAACGAGAAAAATATAATTATCATTCTTATTACGATCATCAAGGTGCAAGCATCGTTGTTAAACGAGTAAATCGTAAAACGAGGTCGGTCATGGAACGAATTAAACTCGTACTGCGAGGTATCACTATATATAAGAATGGAAGACAAGGTTGGGAAGACGGTATAGCGACGAAATGAACTATTACAACTTCTCAACAATTTCCTGCGACTCCACGAACTCACGAACGACGTATTTCGACTTCCTGCGATTTCTCATCATTCGCTCTCAATCAAACACGCTGCTACTTATACGAGTTCGGTTAGTCCATTCTCACAGGGGGTGTCATGATTCTCGCCATAACATCTCGCCTTTTAAGATTTGACTTCTGTAGGAAGTGCAGCTCATTTATTTGATTTTATTCTACTTTTTTCATCATCAGCTCTACCTTTTTTAAGATTTTAATTTCCTCAGTAGTTTTAATACTTCTTTCGCTTAGGAACTATTTCTAGTCAGTCGGTCTGTTTATGTTTTCTATTGCTGATCCACCTAGTTTGGAACATCGAAGAAATCATAACAAACTTCTATCGGTATTTCTTCTCTTTCTTCGGTATATCTAGTCTTCAACAGGTTCAAATGTCTTTTGTACTCTCCTACTTGACCTTTTATTATGGACATCTTACTACCTACATTATTTACATTATTTACTTTATTAACATTTAACGGATATTTGTCCTCATCTTGTTTGTTGTTAACACGACGTTTCGGCTGATATGCCCTCCAGTCTTCATCAGGCGTCTTGGGGAAATTTCGGACCTGGGTTCTCATTCCTAAGGTATTTTTCGATGTTATTATTATTATTATTATTATTATTATTATTATTATTATTATTATTATTCAGGTCATTGAATCGAACTCGGAATCTTGTGGTTATTAGTCCGTGCTCTTAAGCCCAAGATTCCGAGTTCGATTCGGGTCACTGACTACTACTACTACTACTACTACTACTACTACTACTACTACTAATAATAATAATAGCAACATCGAAATGTACCTTAGGAATGAGAACCTAGGTTCAAAATTTCCCCAAGACACCTGATGAAGGTTGGAGGTTATAACAGCCGAAACGTTGTGTTAACAACAAACAAGATGAGGACAAATATCCGTCTAATGTACATAATTACTCATTTCTTAAATATAGAGCTGTAGTATCTTACTCCCTATTCTTTTCGTCACTATACAGTCCTCCCAACATTGTCTTCCATTCTTATATACAGTGATACCTCACAGTACGAGTTTAATTCTTTCTATGACCGACCTCGTTTTACGATTTACTCGTTTTACGATTTACTCGTTTTACGATTTACTCGTTTTACAAATCGATTTTCCCGATTGAAATTAACTAAAATATAATTAATGTGTTCCAGCCCCCAAAAGCCACTCAAAAATAATTTTTTATGGGTTTTAAACAAAAAAGGTGTAGTTGCAAGTAAAGTGACAATTATAAAAAAGAGAATGCATAAGAAATATGTAAACTGGTATTATTACCCGAATTACTGGTTTTGTTAACTGAATGGGTCGATTTGTGCGCGAGGAAGACGATAGAACGGGGAGGAGGTTTACTGTCTGGATGGAGAATCTTTCATTAAGACTTCATGGAAAACAATTTCTAGCATTTTCTCTCTCCGCTTAATTTAAGCTTTTTGGATTCATATTCTTCACTTTTTGGTGTTGCGTGAAAGGTACATAACATTTATAAATTAAAATTCGTCCAGGATATCATTTTCAAGGTTAAGAGGGTGAGCAGGAGCACAGTCGAGGATGAAGAGGCCCTTGAGAGGAAGATTGTTCTCCAGAACATACTTTTTCTCTGCTGGTCCGGAGAAGAATTGCCAGGCTTTAACGTTTGCCCTCCACACGACCTACAACTTATCCTTCAGGATTTTGTGCGACTTGAACACTCGTGGATTTTCGGAATTGTAGACATGAAGCGGCTTTAATCTTCAAGTCTCCACTCTCATTGGCATAAAGGACAAGGGTTAGCCTATCTTTCATAGGTTTGTGGCCTGATATTTTCTTCTCCTCTGCAGTTACATAGGTCGTTCTGGGTATTTATTTTCCACAAAAGCCCATTTTCATCACAGTTGGATACCTGTTGTACAATGCATCCCTCGGCTCGGATGATCTGACGGGATTCACGCATGAAATCTTCAGCTGCCTTAGTGTCAGAGCTCGCTGCTTCTCCTTACCCGAAGGCGCTATGAGAGCCAGTCTTCTTCTTAAAATTACCAAACCGGCCGCGACTGGCATTAAATGCGTCTGCCGATGTCTCCTCCGTCGACGTTCCAGGGTTCTGTTTCAGGAGATCCCCATACAGCGCGTGTGCTTTCTCGCAGATGATGGTCTTCGTAATCGTATCCCCTGCGAGTTGCTTCGTGTTGAGCCACAAGAAAAACAATTTTTCCATCTCTTCGTCAGATGTGCGTTGCTTAGAGAGCCTGGAGACACCCTTTGCTGTTGCAACGGCCTTTATCTCGTCCTTTCTCTTCAGGATGGTGCAGTTCTCTCTCTCATGTTTATCAATGATTTCTTTCTTCAGTTCTACCGTAATTAGCTTTCTCTTCTTTTCAGCACTGTCCTTTGCACTAACCTTCTTAGGACCCATGGCTAACACAACTAATTATCATAAAATAATAGCAAAATATGCTTAAAACTAAACAAAAACACTGGCAAAAAACGCAACAGGGATGCTGTCACAACGAGATTAACACGTGAACTGAGCGAGCGGAGACTGTTCTTGTTGGGAGAGCGTGCGTGAGCTCACTGCCGACTAGCAGTCGCTTGTATGAAACTCGCTTGTACTGCGGATTTCTGCTCGTACTTCAAGACAAAAATTCGCACGTGCCTCGGCTCATACAGCAAATTACTCGTACAATGGTGAACTCGTACTGCGAGTTTCTACTGTATTTTGAAATGAACTTTATCTCCTACGTTAAAATACTGTGTTGTGTTTCTTGGTTTTTCCCTATATATTCTTTTTCTGTAGGTTACAATTGATCAAAAATTGATTTTATCTTCTAGGCAAACATTAGCTCTGCGGGCACTTGCCTGAACAAGTGTTCGGGTTAGGTTTTACCCTGTAAACCCTTAAGAATTAAGTTAGCGCTGCATCATTGCCTAATTCATTTCCTGATTTTTGTAGAGCTTGCTTAAATGTGTCTATAAACCTTTCTGCTTGCGCATTTGATCTCGGATGGTACGGCAGAGTAGAGATTTGATTTATTGCATACCTTTCACACAAATTTTAAAATTCGTACCCCGAAAACTGCGTTCGGTTATCCGATACTATGGTGTCCGGGACACCGTATCGCGCAAAAAGTTCGTGAAGGAACCTTATTGTTACATTCGAGGTTGGTTGACTGCATCTACATATCTCAGTCCGCTTGGTATAGCTGTCTATTATGATCAGATAATATGCGCTGTTGACCGGTACAGTAAAATCTTTATGTAGCCTGGAACGCGGACTGTCTGTCTTAGGCCACAATTGGAATTTCACCGGTGGTGACTTTGCTGCGAGAGCACAACCTCTGCAGGATTTCACTAATTGTCCAATATCACGGTCCATAGTAGGCTAATACACGTAACTCCTCATTACTGATTTCATTCTTGAAATCTTTGGGTATCTCATATGAAATTCACTTAATACACGCGTTTGTAGTGCGGCTGGAACTACAACTCTTTGTGCGTACATCAATACGCTATTACACAGAGAAAAAATGTTGCGCATTTGTGTTACTTATGTCTTTATTTTCTTTTACTTCCAACGTTTCTTTCATCTTTGCAATAAATTTGTCATTCTTCGATTTTAATCTTATACCTTGAACAACAACTGGCAGCTCCCGAACGACGTTACACAAAATGTTTTTTTATTTCATATTCCGCTCGCAATGCGGCAATCACAGTATCTTCGAATAGTTCTTTTTCGTTTTGAATTAACCTTGAGAAACAATTCGCATGACCTAACCTCTTCGATGGTATATACTCCATCTTAAAGTCGTAATTTAACAATATCGTACCCAACGTTGTAATCTATTTGCATTATGGGTAGGAATTCCTTTCTTTGAACCAGAAATTGATAATAATAGCCGTTGATCAGTTTGTAGCCGAAAATTTCTACCGAAAATTTCCTCACGGCAAAAAATGATCACTAGAGCTTCTTTCTCTATTTAACTATAGTTTTCCTTGCTGCTATCAGTGAACGTGAGGCATGAACCCTCGACTTCATATTACCTTCTTTATATTTGTGTAGCTTTACTGCTTCTATGTTGTAATCAGAAGAGTCAAAAACTACAACAATCTCCGCTGCAGGTCGAAATGAGCCTTCGAGAAATCCTATGTTAATATTTGTTTAATATCGTCAAACGCCTTTTGACATTTATTTAACCAATTCCACTTCACATTCTTTTTTAGCAAATTATTTAGCGGAGTTCTCAATTCATGCATATTTGGTATATAATTTTGATAATAATTCGCTAGAATTAAAATGCTGGCAATCTTTTTCATACTTCCTTACTCATTACTTCCTATTATCATTATTATTATTATTATTATTATTATTATTATTATTATTATTATTATTATTATTGGTAGTAGCAATAGTGGTAACTGTAGTAGTACTCTAGGCAGAAGTAGTAGTGTTGATAAAATTACAACATCATACATTGTATGAAGAGTGGAAACACGAAATACGTAAAATTAAAAAAATAGGCAACCATAGTTAATTACTAACAGCATAATATCGTTAACTGATAGGACACAACTAATGATATTACACTGCTAATGGTTGTATCTCCATCCCAATGATGCAATTAATGAAACCTTATTGTTAGCGGTATATCATTGTTAAACGGCAATTAGTGATGCCTTCGTATATACATTTATGAAAAACAACTGTAGATGGATGGAGCAAATATGCGCTTTGATGCATGAATTTGTTTACCGCATCGTATATTTCATTCGATCATTATACCATTCTACATGACAGGTAACTATTCTAATTACAGATAGAGCATGCATATTACACACACACACATACATACACACATCTATATATATATACACACGCACAAACACACATATATATACATACATGTATATATACACACACACGCATATATATGTATATATATATATATATATATATATATATATATATATATATATATATATATATATATATATATATATATATATATACAGAAAGAAAGGAAGAGAAAGAAAGATAGAGAGAGAAAGGGAGAGTGAGAGAGAAAAAGGGAAAAAGAGAGAGAGAGAGGGATATATACACATATATTATGACAGTGAGCCAAATCACTCTGCGCTAAAGCTTTCTATCATCTTTTATTATACTAATCAACGTTGTGCGTGCGTCCGTTTTGCGCGTTCGCATGTGTGTGCATTTGTGTGTATGCGTGTGTGTATTATCAAACCGGCCGCCACCCTTGGAAAGGATTACAAACGATGCAGAGTTATACATACCCAAAGTTCCAGTGTTCGCACATATACTGGACATGCCAAAATATCTCTCCTTGGTATTGAACGCATATTAAGATCGTATAGTAACAGAATCAAGATTGCGTTGGATGAAATATGCTACGTTATTTGTCCGGGAAGTTTATGTCCTGGTTTAAAATTCTACCGTGGCCAACTTCCCCTTGCATCCATCGGAGTTGCTCTTGTAGATTCCAGTTTTTTATGCAATGGTCTATAATGATAGAGCTGTGCCGATGGTCTATAACGATAGAGGAACCGTCGACAGGTGGCATAACAAACACCGGTTGGAGTACTCTACCGTTGCATCACTAAAACCGATTTGTAACATCTCTTTATTACGGTCAATACAGGACAATTGTAACCTCACACACACATATACACACAAACACATACTCACACACACACACACGCACACACACATACACACACACACATACGCACATATACATTAAAAGGAGCAGTGTGTACCTCATTAAAAATTATAATACCAAAATAAGAAAGAAAACACTGCAGTCATACAACTAAAAGGACTTTCAGTGCAACTTGAAAAACAGCCACTACTCTTGGTACTTCATTGATTTCTACTTTATATTAACGGAAATGAGGGGAAAAGACCATTTCTTTCTTTTTGTTTTGAGTCGAAATTTTGATATGTCCGTTAGAGGTCTGGTGCGAACCGTGACGCAGGAAGAAGAAGAGTAGTGTGAAAAATTCAGCCTCAGAAATACCCAGCGTCATATCCAACTAATTTGTCGAAGAGTTTGTGGTCAATGACCTACAACGTTTATCTTAAATTGCAACAGAGGAGATTTCACAGGAAAATGCGAGCTGGGTTGGTTCAATGTAATACAAGAGCAATGTAGACATGATTGAAAATTTCAGAAAGATTACTTTGCAAAAAGATTTAAAAACTTTTAGATTAATATAAAGATAGACTTTTCCTTTCATCCGTCTGAAATCGGTAAAGTAATTGCGAAGTACTAGGATTGATTTCTTCGACTTCAGATCTGTGTCAACATGCAATGTTGATACAATAGAGGCGGCATCCCGTCCAAATGCGAGGCATCTACAATAACTAAAGTAAAACACGGATTGAAATGCATAAAACATGTTAAAACTTTGCAAAGAGACTAATATTTATCGCAGTTAGTGTGGTTGAACTTCACAAATGGTTGCGATTGCCTATAAAAATTCTATACACAACTTCCATCTCATATGAGGCGCTGATAATTCGGATCATGGTTATGGGTTCGATATGGTTTCAATAGAGCTAGCCATTGTACCATGGAGGCGGGCTACTTTGGTCTTGTGTCCAGATGTTGGATCATTGCTTGATACTGCAATATCTGCTCGGCGGTATTCGTATATCACAATCGTTTAGTATTGTGAACTCAGTCCGCCCAATCTATCTTCTACCATTAATATCGCTTTCCACTATAGGCACAACGGTCTGAAATTGTGGGGAGAGGCTAGTCGATTACATTGACTCCAGTACGGCGGAATTGGAACGCAGAAGAAGCCATTAATATTGGTTTCATATTTTGGCAGACGATCAGTAATTCTGGGCAAGAGGTATGTCGATTACATCGATCTCCGTGCTTAACTGGTACTTGTTTTATCAGCCCCGAAATGATAAAAGGCAACGTCAGCACTGACGGAATTTGAACTCAGAACGTAAAGATGTACCAAACCATTAATATTGATTAAAATTTTGGAACAAGGTCAGTAATTCTGGGGTAGGAGTTAGTCGATTACATCAACTCCAGTACTTAAGTGACACTTATTTTATCGACCCTAAAAGGCAAAAAAATGGAAAAGAACGGCTTCGTTGGAATTCGAACTCTGTCTGAAAGGGCGGACGAAATGCTGGTAAGTAATTTGGCCGGCGGGCTAATGATTCTGCCAGCTCGTCGCCAAATATTACTACACTTTTATATTTGATTTGTTAGATACTTGATGTGAATTTGCGCGTTGAAGCCGATTGCTGTGCTACCATTAAAACACAAGCACAGATTGTGTATCACTTCTGTTAATTAGCAATTAACAAATTAGCTAATTAAATAATTACTGAATCACTCAGTTAATTATTTGTTTCTCAACGTCATTTCCTCATACCCTCTAAACATGCCAATGATGTGTTTCTCACACATACTCTCTGCTTTGCACTCACTCTTTGCTTCGTGTGATTTTAACAAAACGAAATAGTGAAATTTTTTCCCGTTTTGCTATTTGTACCGTATAAACAATTTGTGTGAGTATATGTGTGTGTGCATGTATGTGTGTGAGTGTGCACGCGTGCATGCTTTTGTGAGTGAATAATTCTAATCAAGGTGGTAAGAATGGTAAGAGTTTCTGTGTGCATGTGCGAATTTTGCTATCTTCTTTCAGTTGTTTTACTTTTCGCTCTCATGATTAATTTTATTATCATATGTCTGCACAGATGTCACATTGATTATATATATATATATATATATATATATATATATATATATATATATATATATATATATATATATACATGTGTGTTTGTGTAGATGTAAGTATATGTATATGTACGTGTGTATATATACCGTTGCTGTTGTTTCTGACATTTCATTTGTTTCTTGTTTTCGTTATTCATTTCTGTATGACAACATTTAGCCCCAGATGGTTTCATATTTATTTCATTGTTTGTTTTTTGTACGTCTACTCCCAAATACTTATCCACACTTAACCCACACACTCCAGTTTATTCAAACTTTCATCTACATACACGCACATATGCACATACATATGCATGTACATAGATGCATATGCATCTTGATATTTTACGCACATACGAATGTGCACTGAAGTATAGACCTGTATAGACACACACACACACACACACATGCATACCCACGCGCTCGCGCGCGCACACACGCTACCGCACACACACACACACACATACACACACACACACACACACACACACACATA
>NC_068993.1:18968866-18971423 GCF_001194135.2 Octopus bimaculoides
ACACACACACACACACACACACACACACACACACACACACACACACACACACAACGGACGGTATATATCTGGAGAATATGTCTACAATTTGTCAACAATTTTCGATAGCTCACAAACCAGATTCTTGTTGGGGTTGTAACTTTAGTAACGGTAATAGAAGCATGAAAATATTCTTTTCTACTTCAGGCACAAGGCCTGAAATTTTGGGAGAGGGGGCCAGTCGATTAGATCGACCCCAGTACACAGCTAGTACTTAATTTATCGGCCCCGAAAGGATAAACGGCAAAGTCGACTTCGGTGGAATTTGTACTCAGAAAGTAAAGACAGACGAAATAGCATTAAGCATTTCGTCTGGCGTGCTAACATTTCTGCCAGCTCTCCGACTTAGAAGCACGAACATATTGTGATAGAAAATGTAACAAATTAAGTAGATGGAAATAGAGAATTATAAAACAATTATATAAGCTCCGTAATATGTGTCGTCATATTGGCATGCAAAAACGATAATAATTTTACATATAATAATAAAACACAAATGTGTTCTCGTCGGTCACGCTTGCGAAAGAAAAGTAAAACAAGAAACTGAGCTGCAGTGGGTGACAGCCAGAGACGCCCATTGCAGGCAAACAGCACTGGAAAATTGTGGCTGGAAGACGCTGGTATTTAAATCAAAATAAAAAGAATTCAAATTTTTATCGAATATTGCATTTAGTTTATCAATTCCACACACATACACACACACACACACACACACACACACACACACACACACACACACACACACACACACACACACACACACACACACACACACACACACACACACACACACACACACACACACACATATATATATTTATATAAAACAAATAATAAATGAATATATGCATATATACGTACAAGTATGTGCATACCTACGTCTACCTGTATATATAGGTGCATATCTGGGTACAGGACGTTGCAAACAAAAAGTAGACAAAAAAAATAACAACCAGAGTATAGAAAACACACAGGCCACATAGAGAACATTTTCCTTCATCAGCTGCCACCATTCTAACACAAGCGTCTCGAAGAGTTAGGGCAGGACGCATCGTTAAAATGGCTCTTACCACGGAACAAAAATTAAATTTGTACCATGGAGGAATGTAGTGGCGGACAGAAAACAAGACAGGAAAACAAACGGAAAAGGCTATACGGCCAGACGTGAAAAATTATGTGTATATTGAACGCTGTGAAGCAACGAACTGGAAGGAAGCGGGACGAAGTAGGTTCGTATATATATATATATATATATATATATATGAAATTAAATATAAGAAAGTTTTATTTTCAAAATATGATCGTCCACATAGCATATATATATATATAGATGTTATGTGAACGTTCCATACAATAGGCTTGATAATTCTTTACAGACATACCTCTATTAAGATGATATCAATGGTAGCCTGATTAACTCACAAATAAAGAAAACCGTTGTCATTATACCTACATTCATTACATAACCATAAATAACAATAATTAAGAATATATACTTACATGCCTTTGTTTTATACGAAATTTCATAGGATTCTGTAAATCCTTGATATTTTGGAAATCTATGTTATTTGACGTGATTGTATTAGTGACATATCTTCCAATTCCACATGATTTCATATTACTTTGTCTGAAAATATATAATGTTCTAGAAAATTAAATCGAAGTAACTCACCATTAATTTAAAATCACTTTTCGCTGCGATATGTAGAAGCGTACTATCATGGTCTAAATTGTTCTCTTCTCGTGCTTGTCTTAGACATTGAGCTCTAGACATGTTGTGTAACATCGTCAAGTGTTTTTAGTGGCTGAAATAAATCCCTGTATTCATTTAAAATCGAGTGCTTATTCTATCGCTCACTTATTTGCCGGGTCGTTAATTTGCAGAGACATAAACAAACTTACAGCGGTTAGAGACGAACACCAACACGAACACACAAAGGTATCTATCTATCTATCTATCTATCTATCTATCTATCTATCTATCTACCTATCTACCTATCTATCTATCTATCTATCTATCTATCTATCTATCTATCTATCTATCTATCTATCTGTCTGTCTGTCTGTCTGTTTATTTCAGTCACTTTCGATTACAGCCATGCTAGGGCACCGCCTTAAAGGGTTTTAGTTGAAGAAATCAACCCAGCACTAGTTTTTTAAAGCTTTGTACTTACTCGATTAGTCTTTTCCCGAACCGATGAGTTACGGGGACGTAAAATTACCAGCAACGGTAGTCGGGTAGCGGTGAAGAGAAACACAGACACAAAGACAGCCAGACAGACACACACACGCACAGACGCACTCTCTCTCTCTCTCTGTCTCTCTCTCTCCCTCTCTCTCTCTCTCTCTCTCACACACATACACACACACACACAAACATACACACACACACACACACACACATACGACGGGCTTCTTTCAGTTTCTGCCCACCAAATTCACTCACAAACATTTGTTCGCGCCGAGGCTATACTAGAAGACATTTGTTCAAGGTGCCACGCAGTAGGACTGAATTCGG
>NC_068993.1:18972060-18973502 GCF_001194135.2 Octopus bimaculoides
TTATCGAAAAAAACAAAAGACGAGGACAGGTGTATGAATAACAAGCAAATGTATTAGTTAGGGGTTCGGGTAAAATGAAAAAGTCTTTTACTTTTCGAGCCTACGTTCTTAAGAGAAAGGAATAAAAGAAAATAAACAGAGAGTGAATGAAAAAAACGTCTAGAGTTCAGTGGACGAGCATGGCGAATGAGTAGGGGGGGGGGAATTGTTGAAAGAAAGGGAGATAATAATAAAACAGCGTTTGAAAGAAAGGGAGGTAATAATAGAGCTAGTGATACTAACAAGAGAAGGTCAGTGTGCGTGAGTGTATGTGAGAATGGTGTACGTGAGTGTGTAAGTGTGTATGTGTGAATAGGGGCGAGTGACTCTGACATGTGTGCGTGAGTGTGCGTGCGTGTATAACGTGTGTGTCTATGTATGTGTGCGTGCGTATGTAACGTGTGTGTGTATGTGCTGTGTGTAGCAGTTGACGTATGCTTTTTCACGTGGTGTGTGCGCATGTGTATGTGGGGGTGTGCATCTGTGACTAAACAGCGTGCATGTGTATAATGTATGCATGTGGCTGAAAGTTATCTTTGCGCATGTATGTTGCGTGTGTTAATACGTGGTGTGTGTGTATGAATATATTGTCTATGTTCAGGTATTGTGTGCTTGTGTGAGTGTTACACTCATAGATACATACATACACATCCATACATACACACATACATACATTCTACAGGCATTCATGCTTACAGACATACATGCATACATGCACACACATACATACACACATACATACATACATACATGCATACATACATACATACCTAAGTGCATACACACATACATGCATACATACATACATACATACATACATACATACATACATACATACATACATGCATACATAAATTCATATGCATGTGCTGAAAAGTTACTATTTCGAATGAAGTAGCATAACAGTCATGCTTTGCTTAGAATTACATGTAAATTCACGTATGTCAAACTTCCAATCTGGCATTAAACATAATTTATCCTCGGATTTTCGTTAGTATTAGACACATTTAAGTAGATTAGACTATATATATCCAAAGGAAGTGAGCGATTACTTGAAATTATACTCTTTTTCATTTACATGTATGTGTGAATGAGTGGAAGAGAATAGGTGCGTGGTCCTTTTCTGCTAATAAGTTCTTACTCCATTTAACTTTGGTAACTGGATACGTTCTCTGATATCGAAAATTTACGAGCCAACTTTATTGTCTGTTCTTAGACACTCTGATTGTACTTAAAACCAATCTCTCACCCGCCTCTCTCTCTCTCTTCTTTCCCACTTTTTCTCACCATTAAAATTAAAGTAGTTAAAATTCTACTCGTAGTTCTCAACTTGTATCTTCTTATCGCTAATGTTGGTAAATAAAGAATAGACGAAATCATGGTTTTCCGCTGATGAGTTGACG
>NC_068993.1:18974056-18980994 GCF_001194135.2 Octopus bimaculoides
TATATATACACATACATATATATATATATATACACCTTTTATATCATCACCGCCTGACGAACGGGAATGTGAAACTCTGAGTAACAGTTCCATGACAATTTTACTGCTTTAATAAAAAGAATATTAAGGCGGCCAGCTGGTTGAAGCGTTAGCAAGCCAGGCCAAATGCTTAGCGGTATTTTGTCTGTCTTTATGTTCTGAGTTCAAAATTCGCCGAGGTCAACTTTGCCTTTCATCTTGAAGGGCTCTGAAGGACACTAAACTGAACCTTAAAATTGAAGAGAATCTACGGAGTTCCATCAGGTCATATTTGTATAAGACATACCCCTTTGTCAAGGTCACATGTACTGATTGGAACTGCATTGTATGTACTAGAATTAACTGTAAGATGGGGCCTGTAGCCTGCTGTATAAAACGCATTGATGGTAATTGTAGGTACCTGAATACGTCATACATTGGGGAAACTTCTAGGAGTTTAGTGGAGAGATTAAATGTCAACTGCCGGGAGTATAATAACAGGAAACAGTTGTCGATACTCTATCATAAAACCAAAGATCAACATGACAACATGCTGAGTCGACTTAGTTTCGAAATCTTATCTAAACACCCAAAAGACTAACTGTTATGAAATATGCTTGAGTCTGTCCTCATAAGAAAATATAACTAGTAGGCAATAGAACCACCTCACCACTGCCACTATCCACGCACTATACATACAGGTGTGTGCGTAGTATTCGAATGAGAGCTGGATTCATGCAAATCCGGACGGATAAACACATAATTAGGAAGAATTCCAATACCCAGCCATATACATCAACGCGCATGCACAGGCACGAGCACGTGCATACACACGTACGCCTATCCATGCACACACAGCCAGGCAGGCGCACACGCGCACACACACACGTGCACATTAACGCTCATGTAGGAACACACACATGCACACAAGAACATGCACACTCAAACATACACACAGACAGTTAATTATCCATAAAACCGGATATATCGCACGCACATACACATACGCACTCACATAAGTAAACACAAATTCAGATAGACACACATATGAACCGACACACTCACAGAACCGACCCAATCACACACAAACGCACAATAGAGTATGCACTAACGCACACACACGCACGCATGCACGAACACACAAATGCGTTAGTGCACATACACGTTTTCTCTTTCTCTTTCACACACACACCATGCACATACAAACTGTTCTCTCCTTTCCCTCCTACACGAACTACAGCGAAGGAACTGCACCTATGATTCTTTACGGGACGACCAGCGGATCCTAGTAGATCTCAAAACGAACTGACTTTGAATAAAAAGAAGTTATGGATAGCCAATGCAGACACACTCACAAACACACATACAGGCAGGTACGTGGTCGTACCCATACACTCACATACGCGTACGTACGCGCGTACATGCATGCTAGCACCCACACATACTCTTCATTTACTCCCACCTTCGCTTCTCATATAAGCAGCCACACATCTATATACACGGTGGTATAAGACTAGTTCTTAGACAGACTCAAATCAGACCTAAAAGAGTGATGCGATTGCAAATAGCGATGAAAGAGCTTTGACAAATACACAACCGATTGATAGTCTAATCAGCACATTAAGAAAACGGTCGATTAATTAGTTGGTCAGATATTCAACCGATTCACTAACAATAGAGAAGTGATATTGAACCAGTGCGTGTGTTAGTTATTATTGGCATAATGTCCCTCCCACAGTACATCAGAATGTTTTCAACGTACGAAGTGATATCAACAATCTTGCAAACTAAATGTAAAGACGAAAATAGACCATAAGTATTTATTGAAAATATTTCTTATTCATAATGTGCCATAGAAGAACGTGGTCACATTGACGCCATTTACACACACACACACACACACACACACACACACACACACACACACACACACACACACACACACACACACACACACACACACACACATTCACACACAGACTCACATGCGAACAGCGTACATAGAGTGCGTGAGCGAGTGCGTGTTTGGAGTAGGTTGTGCACTGTTTTGTCTGGCTCATACAGCTCGCGTTATCATTTATATTGAAATTTCACCTGTTGCCAGACAAGTACTTTTCGTCAGAGCACTAAGAATAATGACGGGGAAAAAAAAAAATCTTTAATGACTACTAATATGATACCTCCTAAAGGTAATGGGTACTTCCTTCGTTTACAAAATGCAAATTCTGTAACTCTTGATATCTCAATATTCTAATATCTTTGCTTTATCAAGCTGATGTTTCGTGAGTGAAAATAATATCACACAGCCGTGTACGTACAATTGATGTATTGTTTCTCTGTCTCTCTCTCTTTTCATCTTCTCATACATATATTCATACGTACAAACCTACACACATACAATCATGCACATATATAAGTTCAATGCTTAATAATGAGTCTAACAAAATACATTTTTACGGTTGCGGTAGGGGACCGAAATGAGACGAGGTGGCTAGTAATGATGATGCAGATGGTGGAGAAGAGGGTGATATTGAAAATGATGATAGAAGATTGTGTTGTCGCAGGCGGTGGTGGTGACAATGGCAGTAGGACTGGAATTGTAAACGCGGTGGTGTTGGATGGGATTCAGATGTAGGTGGGAGAGGTTGGAATAATGGAGTGGTTTAGAGCGAGGGGTTGCGGTCCTAGTAAAAAAGGATATGGGAAATTGTTCCAAGGCAAGAGTTGATGATGTGGTGATGGTCGTGTTTTGGAGGGAAAATATAAAGAACATGGTAGTGAAGAATATAAATATTGTAGCTCTGAACGTGGTAGAATACCGAAATAAAACCGTTCACATATATACCAGCAGAGAAGAGAAAGGAAAAGGAAAGCGCACACGAGGTGATGTAGATTCAATAATATGTTGGCACTCCGTCGCTTACGACGTCGAGGGTTCCAGTTGATCCGCTCAACGGAACAACCTGCTCGTGAAATTAACGTGCAAGTGGCTGAGCACTCCACAGACATGTGTGCCCTTAACGTAGTTCTCGGGGATATTCATCGTAACACAGTGTGACAAGGCTGACCCTTTGAAATACAGGCACAACAGGAACAGGAAGTAAGAGTGAGAGAAAGTTGTGGTGGAAGAGTACAGTAGGGTTCGCCACCATCCCCTGCCGGAGCCTCGTGGAGCTTTAGGTGTTTTCGCTCAATAAACACTCACAATGCCCGGTCTGGGAATCGAAACCGCGATCCTATGACCGCGAGTCCGCTGCCCTAACCACTGGGTCATTGCGCCTCCACAGATTCAATAATAACAGCAATAACAACAAGAAAAAACAAGAACGATAGCAACTGCAGTGAGGCAACAGTTCGGTCACTGCAACAGATTTATGGTATCAGGTTCAAATATCTCCCGCGTAAGCAAACCCTCTTCAGGAATGTCAAGGCTATAAACGGTTTTGTAATTCCAGAGTAGAATGAACATGGCCACAGCAAGACCCCAAATATACCTACGTACACATCCAACCGCCCGAGCACACAATGACGCATACACACAGCCATGGTCACACGTACAGCTATCTACACGCGTAGGCGCTCATACCTTCTTGTTATTTTACGCTCTATACAATCATACCATGATGTTGAATATGATTAGTATAGCTGGAATATATTAGGGCACGCACCCCACTTAGCTTTGTATTTATTGCCCTGAGTGTTGAGGAAGTGCGTCGATTGCATTACACAATTCGGCCAACTGTCTTGTTTAATAAAGACAATCGGTTTACTAAAACGTGTGTATGTTTTATAAAGATTAGAGTACCAACATTTTCTGTGTTTATTATTTCTATAACGTGGAAGGCGGTGAGCTGGTAGAATCGTTAGCGCACTGGGCAAAATGTTTGGCAATATTTCGCCCGTCGCTACGTTCTTAGTTCAAATTCCGCTAAGGTCGACTTTGCCTTTCATCCTTTCGGATTCGATAAAATAAGTACCAGTTAAACACTGGTGTCTATGTAATCGATTCATACCTTCGAACCAAATTGCTTCCCTTGTGGCAAAATTTGAAGCCATTATTTCTATAACGTGGTTCAAATTTCGCAACACTAACTTCAAACTAGATACAAGAGTACAGTCCGGAGATTTCTACTGAGCGTAAACATTTTTTTTATGTGCCTCAACTACCAGCATGCAACTATCTATCTATCTATCTATCTATCTATCTATCTATCTATGTGTCTGTCTGTTTGTCACTATGTATGTATTAATGTGTGCACGCGCACACTTGAACAATATACCTATAAAGCATATATATTTAATATATGTAAACACATGCACAAAACGTGCACATATCTAGCATTTATATAACATATGTATAAATATACAGATTCGTATGTGTGTGTATGTGTGTGTGTATGCATATATATATATATATATATATATACACACACACACACTCACACGCATATAAAGGACAAAATATCTTCGTCTAATGCACTAGCATAATGAAGTCAAGTTTGTGATGATAATTATCCATCAGGTCCTAATTCAATTGACGGTGTAAGGTGGTGGAAATGTAAATTATAGCATTCACGCTTTCCTCAGCATTCGCCGAGTAATTGAAATAAATGTAGCAGGTGTTCGAAAATTGCTTTGCACTCTTACATGAACGGGAATTTAACACATTCACTGCACACATAGATATAGGTGCACGTCTGACATCTATTTTAAAACTACGAAACTCAGTGAGTCGTTGGGAATGTTGACAGAAACGATTACAACATAATTTAAACAGTTTTGTATATGTTTTCAATTTTTAACATTGCTTTCTTTTACACTTACTATCTGAATGTAGTACTTTGATGTAGTCTAAGGGATTTCCATTTGTGAAAGTTAACCATGCGCAGGAGTGGCTGTGTGGTAAGTAGCTTGTTTACCAGCCACATGGTTCCGAGTTCAGTCCCACTGTGTGGCAAGTGTCTTCTACTGTAGCCTCGGGCCGACCAAAGCCTTGTGAGTGGATTTGGTAGACGGAAACTGAAAAAAGCCCGTCGTATATATGCATATATATATATATATGTGATGTGTGTGTGTATGTTTGTGTGTCTGTGTTTGTCCTCCTAGCATTGTTTGACAACCGATGCTGGTGTGTTTATGTCCCTGTCAACTAGCGGTTCGGCAAAAAGAGATCGATAGAATAAGTACTAGGCTTACAAAGAATAAGTCCTGGGGTCGATTTGCTCGACTAAAGGCGGTGCTCCAGCATGGCCACAGTCAAATGACTGAAACAAGTAAAAGAGTAAAAGAGTATGCATTTGTACATACCTGCCCAAATCTGAGTAATACTTTTTGAGAAACACTGACTGTTGGCCATGCATGCTAGCCTGTCTCTAGTACACCATCAATGTTTATTGTAGGGGATGTGTCGCCGAAATGTGCCACTCAACTCGGCGATTATACTGTCTGACATCCGTGTATCTTTTATCTTTTATCTCTTTCAGTCATTGGACTGCGGTTATGCTGGGGCACCGCCTTCAAGAACTTTTAGTCAAATGAATCGATTACAGGAGTTATTTGTGTTCTTTAAGCTTGGTATTCATTATATTAGTCACTTTTTGACGAGCTGCTAAGTTACGGGGGCGTAAACAAACCAACCACGGTTGTCAAGCGGTGGTGGAGGACAAAGACAGACAGAGAAACGCATACATACATCGGTCTTCTTTCAGTTTCCGTCTACCAAATCCACTCACAAGGTATAGGTCGGCCTGAGGCCACACTAGAAGCCACATACTCAAGGTGCTATGCTGTGGGACTAAACCCGGAACCATGTGGTTGGGAAGGAAGCTTCTTACCAGACAGCCACGTCTGAGCCTGTGTGGAAAAATAATAACTGTTAATTCATTCATAATGTGACATTAAATAACGTGTAGTCGAAGGCGCTGACATCTGAACACAAAGACCCGGGACACATACCAAAAAGACTCATTTCTGACCCTTTTACAATTCGAAGAAGAATTTAAAACACAGTTGGTCCAGGTGAGATTTGAGCACAGCGCAGAGAATTTGGATAAATAGCGTAAAACATTCTATCCATCTCTGTTGTTGTTGGCACTCCGTCGCTTACGGTGTCGAGGGTTCCAGTTGATCCGATCAACGGAACAGCCTGCTCGTGAAATTAACGTGCAAGTGGCAGAGCACTCCACAGACACGTGTACCCTTAACGTAGTTCTCGGGGATATTCAGCGTGACACAGCATGACAAGGCTGACCCTTTGAATTACAGGCACAACAGAAACAGGAAGTAAGAGTGAGAGAAAGTTGTGGTGAAAGAGTACAGCAGGGTTCGTACCACCACCCGCCGAAGCCTCGTGGAGCTTTAGGTGTTTTCGCTCAATAAACACTCACAACGCCGGGTCTGGGAATCGAAACCGCGATCCTATGACCGCGAGTCCGCTGCCCTAACCACTGGCCATTGCGCCTCCACTATCCATCTCTATAACGGCTTTATTAATTCGCCTCCTTAAACTTATTCTCAATATTTGATGTTTCGAAGCTGGCATGCTATTGCCAAATACATGGCTTTTATGTTCAAAAGAAAATACGAAGCATCAAAACATCAAACACAAAGAGAATACAATGAAGAAAATATTATATGAAGGTTAGAACATCAAATCTCGAATAAGACTGATGCATATTTGAAAATACGGATCTTGACATTTCATATATAAGGAATAATAAAAGATGTAAAAACCGAATATTACTGAAACTACAAGAATTGGACTTCAGCCATGTTTACAAAATTATATGAGCATACTCAACACACAATACACACCTCACTCGTTATTTCTGTGTATGTATGTATGTATGTATGTATGTATGTATGTATGTATGTATGTATGTATGTGCGTATATATATATATATATATATATATATATATA
>NC_068993.1:18983574-18987735 GCF_001194135.2 Octopus bimaculoides
AATACGATTTTACGACAAAACACAGTGTCTAGTTGCCTTCTGATGTCATTTGGCTCTCAACTCAGTTTCATGTATATGTATGCATATGTGTGTGTGTGTATGTATGTATGTATGTATGTATGTATTTATGTATGTATATATGTATGTATTTGTGTGCGTGTATGCATGTATGTATGTATGTATGTACGTATGTATATATGTATGTATGTATGTATGTATGTACACTTTCTCTATTTACAAGGTTATTACCAGTTCGAAGATGATTGGGGCATATTCGAACCTTAAGAAAGCCATTCTCTGTGTTTTATGATGGAGATAATATTTGTGATGGAGAAAATATTTGTGATAGAAACAATATAATTTCTCTGTTGAGAAATGGTGTAAGTACACCTAGAATCAGTTCAGACTGTGAGAAGAAAGTATTTCGGAGTGGTTATCTCACTTTCACTCACAGAAACTGCGTAGGTTTCAATGCTAGCTGATAAGAGAGACTGTCTTTCTTCTGATATTCCAGTCATCTTATAATGATTGGTAGTGCTAATCGGCGGCTCACAGTAACATGTCACTGCTCAGCGTTGTCACTTCGTAATTTGTTTACAGTGAGCTGCAAATTAGGCCTACCAAATTGTTATACGATGAGTGGAATAGCATAAGAGAGACAATCTCTCCTGCCAGCTCGCAGAACACTCTGTGCAGTTTCTGTGATTGATTGAAGAGGAGATAACTATTCCGAAACGCTTTCTTCTCGTAGTCTGAGTAGGTTGCGCTGCGACCAGATTTTAGGTGTACTTACACTATTTGTCTGCTGCGATAAATTTTCTCCATGACAAAACACAGTGAATAGCTTCTTTACGGGTTCAAATATGTCCCAAGCATATTTGAACTAGTAATAACCTTGTATTTATATTCATCACTGCTTAGTGCTGCCCCTCCATAATTACTCTTTTTAATTTTGGATAAATTTTTACCGACCACCTACTTTGTAGCAAGGTTTTAAAAGAAAGCGTCTTTGTTTTGTTCATCATCTTTTAAATTTTAAGAAAGTCTTGCATATTTTCATAGTCCCACATATCGTGCTCATTTGTAGTGTATGAACTATAGATTCGCCTTAATTCCCTAATAACCCAAGTTCAGTCATATTTTTCTATGTATTCCGTTGCTCCGATAATTACAGGTATGAAGCTGAAAGTGTTTCTTGAGGACTGGATTTGCAAACCTCTCATCAATCGTTTCATAAATTCCTTCTTTCTTTCGCATTTTTCTAACCACATTGGTGTCCAGACGGCAGCTGATTTCTACAACAGGACATTATCTTTGTTTTTTTTTTTGTGATCCTACACAACAGTATCTGATCAGCTGTGTTTTAAATTCGTGGATGCTTTAATCTTTTAATTTTTAATTTTTAAGTTTCATCAATATTATTTTTTTACCCATTGGTCTCAGTATAGTCAACTTATTGGCCCTTTAGGTTCTGAAGAGAGATAACTCGAACAGATCTTAAAGCCGTATCTTTGTCTCAGTCAATATTAGTGACAGAGGGGCTCTTGTGGGCCGCCTGGTCAGAATAAATACGAGATCAGCACTAAGGATGAAAAATAAACAACTCCTGCTTTTCTTTCTCTCTCTCTCTCTCTCTCTCTCTCTCTCTCTCTCTATATATATATATATATATATATATATATATATATATATATATATATATATATATGCTGAGAAAGAGAGAGAGAGGGAGGGAGAGAGAAAGAGGGGAGAGAGAGGAAGCTAGAGAGAGATATCATACATACGTATCTATGTGCATGTAATCTATGTTGGTGTCTGTTACTGTATGAGTGCGTGTATGCATAAGTAAATAAAACCTTCAGATACATAGCATCTACAACACAATGAAAATATAGGTTTCAAATTTTGGCACAAGACCAACTGTTAAGGGGGAGGAGGTAAGCCGATAACTTCAACCCCAGTGTTTAGCTGGTACTTATTATATCGACCTCGAAAGGATGATAGGCAAAGTCGGCCTCGGCGGAATTTGAACTCAGAAGATAAACACGGTCGAAATGTCGCCAAGCATTTTGCGCGAGCGTGCCAGTGGGTCTCTGAGCTCACTGCACTACACCTAATGAAAAATTGATTTCAAATTTTGGCACAAGGCTAGCAGTTTCGGAGAAGGAAGTAAACCGATTACATCAACGCCAGGATTCGACTGGTTCTTATTTTATCGATTCTGAAACGATGAAATGCAAAATCGATCTCAGAGGAATTTGAGGTTAGAACATAAAGACGGACGAAATGCTGCTAATCATTTTGCCCAGCGTGCTAATGATTCTGCCAGCTCGCCGCCCTACATCCAATGAAAATAGTGATACATTGAAATATATAAAGCAGTAACAACACTCCCATCAATAAAATTGTGAAATTGACAGTAACTGCTCTAAGCCTTGTTTACTCCAGACGGACTCACACCTAAATCGTTCAAATGGTCTTCCTGAACAATTTTTGATTGTAAGGTGACAATAACCAATAACTCATATTACTCCCAAGGTAACCATGTAACACATGCTATACTGCATTAATGAAGCTAGTTTTTACCATTACTTTCTCTCCCCAGAGCTAGAATTTACTTTTCCCCTCGAGCCCCAGGACACATTAGGCCCGTTACCGGGTTTGCCTGGCGATAAAAGTGACTGGTCCAATTTTGAAGGGAGGGGAAAAGTCAATTAGATCGATTCCCGTCTTTGACTCGGACTTTATTTTATCGACTCTGAAGAGATGAAAAGCAAAGCTGACCGCAACGGGATTTCAGCTCAGAACATAAAGAACCAGGAGAAATAACGCTAAGCACTTTATCCTCTATTCTATCTATTCTGCCAGCACGCTGCCTTTAGATCTACTTGACATGTGAGAGATTGCAAACTCCATGCACTGTTCAGTTGTGCTCCGCAAAAGCTCCCGTATCTGAAAATTGAAGTTGCTTCATAAACCCAAATTACTGGATGCGTACATGAAGACTCACTGGTTTTTAACCGTCACACGGAATCACACGTCATCCAGATAATATCCTTTTTATGTAATTTCTATCGCAATATTCCTTTCCCCTGAACTAGCAAGCTACGGATGATACAATTTCGTCGCGTTTATTCCTCTCTTTATTGATACGAAGAGCTATTTTACCCTATCACTTATCCTCATATATGTATGTCCTTATTAAATCACGCACTCACCACACATATTCTAAAAATATCAACGGCGAGCTGGCAGAAACGTTAGCACGCCCGGCGAAATAAATGCTCAGCGGTATTCCGTCTGTCTTTACGTTGTGAATTCAATTTCCGCCGAGATCGACTTTGCCTTTCATCCTTTCTGGGTCGATAAATTAAGTACCAGTTGCGTACTGGGGTCGATCTAATCGAATAGCTCCCTCCCTCCAAATTTCGGGCCTTGTGCCTAGAGTAGAAAAGAAAGGTATCAGCTGAAGGAATTGAAGATGGCTAGACTTAGACTACGGGCATTAATTACTCTGTGTAACACGAATTTTATCCTTGGGTAGAAAATGTTATTTCGTATTTGCTTCCAGACTGTATGAAAAATGGTTAATATTTGCTTAAAACTTCGTTTTTATTACATTTATTAAAATCCCAAAGAATCCCTCTCAATACATGGCAATGGTGCTTCTCCACTGCTACTGCACGTGATCAGAGATGCACTTATTGTCAGTCATTAAGGAACATGCATAAATGGTTAACACTATTACACAGCGTTATTTGTGTGCTCAGACTAGTATGAACAATGAAACAACTTACGCTAAATTGTCGTCCACGCAAATAGTAAATGTATGGTCGCAGTCACCGCAGGGTAACAGCCAGAATCGAGGAGCGCAGCAGGTCTTATTGTGCAGGTAACCACGTGGATTACTGAAATTAACGAGCTTCACTTCTAAAATCCCCAGGCAATTGGCCCAACATGGAAGCTGCAAAACAAACAAACGTATATTTTGAATTACCGATTGCAAACACGATTATGCATCTATCTGTCTGTCTGTCTGTCTGTCTGTCTGTTTCTCTCTCTCTCTCTCTCTTTTTCTCTACTTATAAGCACACACACAATTCGCACACATGCAATGTATATGAATATGTATATGTATATGTATATATGTATTTGTATATA
>NC_068993.1:18988534-18996484 GCF_001194135.2 Octopus bimaculoides
TATATATATATACATATACATGCATACATACATGTATGTATTTTTCTTTCTCATATAGAGTCTATCAGCTGAAGATGTATCTTTTGCAAAGATGTTTTGGGATGACTTAATGTAAGCGAAGTTGAATCCTACTTTAGAGTTTAAATAATATAAACTGACATAATCAAATTGTACACGCGAGGATTACACTAGGAAATGCAAATATTTGTTTTAAATTTTGGTACAAGGCTATGAATTTCTGGGTAAACCAATTACACCGAACCCAGTGCTCAATGGTACATATTTTATCAACTCCACAACAGGAGGAAAGGCAAAGTAGACTCCTGGTGGCATTTGAACTCAGGACACAAAGTCAGAAGAAATGCTGTTAAGCATTTTGTCGCACACGGTAACGGTTCTGCCAACTCGTCGCCTTGGAGTGTGCAAATATTGGTTTTAAATTTTGGTACATGGCCAGAAGGAACGGCGAATATTGGTTTCAAATTTTTGTATAAGGACAGTAATTTCTTGGGAGGATATAAATCGATTACAGTGTTCAACTGGTACATGTATTATCGACCCCGAAAGAATGAAAAGCAAATGCGACTCTGGTGGAATTTGAACCCAGAAAGTAAAGACAGACGAAATACCGCTAAGTATTTTGCGCTCACAAAGTAGAGACCGATGAAATACTACTAAGTATTTTAGCCTCAGAAAGTAAAGAAGGACGAAATACCGGTAGGTGTTTTGACCTCAGAACGTAAAGACGGACGAAAATCTAGCAGACGATATTTATATCGCTGCCCTGGTGCAAATATTGGTTACAAACTTTGTCACAAGACCCAGGAATTGTGGGGAAAGGTGCATGTCAATAACATCGATCCCAGTGCTCAACTGGTACTTATTTATCAACGCCGAAGGAATGAAATGTAAGGTTAACCTTCACAGAATTTGAACTCAGAACGTAAAAACGGATGTAAAGCTAGTAGACGATATTTATACCACCACCTTAGTGCAAATATCATTATCAATATTGTTGTTCTATCAATTGGACAACTAGATAATCTGCTTGAGATGCGACCGTGTGGTTAAGAAATAAGCTACCGCATCACGACGTACCAACTTCAATCTCATTATGTGACTATTTGGACAGGCGCCATTTGCTATAATAACGGATCGATCCATGTTTTTCTGAATGTAATTGAGTTGACAGAATCTGTATGGATTCCATCCGTAATCCGATGGATCAGATTTGTCTCACTGTGACCAGTTTATTCTTCCTGAAAAGTACTATAAGGAAGCACTTGTTTGTAGAATACCCAAGCGCTTAAACACTAATTCGATGAGTTTGGTGGTTCAGTTGATTGATGGGTTGAAATCTTGTAGTTGGGAATTGTGCCCGAGATCCATGTACGTACACACGCACACGAGAAACACACACATACACACACATACACAACACTCACACACAAACGCGCGCACATACACACACATGCTCGCGCACACACGCACACACGACGAACGGCAGAGCTGCCTCTTTTACACAAGTCATTGGTCTGCATGTTGCTATCGTAGAAGATATTTGCACAAGATGACACGTAGTGCGACTAAATACAAGACTACGTATAAGTGAATAAAACTTATTTACCACACAGCCAAAGCTGCGCCTATCTATGAAGATATTTATAAAAAAAATTCACTAATGTAGAGATTTCTTTATGAAAATGTGGTTGCTATGTAGTAGCTTTATAGATAACAATAAGCTTATGAACGGGTTTTAATCGTTGTTAAAATGAAAATAATGGAATAGAGATGATTAGATGTAGCAAGTTGAAGTGAATTAAACTCTGATAAAGAGTGGAGTGATATAGCTTTCAATTTATTTGTAATTTGTTACTAGGAGATGGCTGCTGTGTAAGTGAAAAAGATATACAGTTCGTTTAGACATCAACCATTATAAAATATAGTAAGACATTTAGTCTAGCTTGTATGATAAAATGTTTCAAGAAATTATTAAGAGGATATAAATATCGTCTACTATTTTTTCGAAGATAACAGTTTTTAAGATTGTTTGATTTCGTACATTGAGCAGGAGAGACAGAACAAATTTAAATCACAAAAAGAAATACTATGAAATGAAATAAAAAAAAAAGAGGCAAAAGATAATATAATAAATGAATACATTAGATGTACGTTGTGGTGTGCATTACCGTAAACGTTTATTTACAAATGGTCTTATTTAAATATTGTTATAAACCACAGGAAAAGCATTGGGACGCTAAAATGCGGCAACAGAGTAATGTAATTAGATACTGTCAAAAATACTAGAAGAGTACAATAAAATAGTGAAATATATCCATGTATTTTCGTTGTTAGTCGAATGGTCAGAAAAGATGGTTGGACTAGAAGAGAGTTAATTTCCAGTGACAGAATTAGCAAAAGAAAAAACAATTTAGAAATGCTTAAGTGTTTCCCAAGCTTTTGTGTCGACAAATCTTGACTGATGCTTAGTAAGAGACTGCATCCATTATTTTGTAGGTAGTAATTTAGGTAGAATATATAACTGTCTCTGTAAGGTTTCTCTATACAAAATACAAAACGTGGAAGCACAAGTATTCTGTTCTGTTCAAACATGAAGTGGGGCCAGGCACGTCAGTCAGGCAGTAGTAGATGACGGATACGATGTAGGCATTCACCACCTTCATTCGACCCTTCAGGAATAGTTTCCTTCAAGTCTATTTATGGGTTAGACTAGGTACCCTGCTCGACACCTCTTCCCAGCTCTTGACCTACTGGAGGTCTAGGCTAAGCCAAATCTCAATCAACTAAAACGGTCAGTCTGTCCAGTGTCAAGAACGCCTTTCGGTTGTATGGATTTGACTCTCCATGTGCCCAAATGCAGGCGCCCACATATGGTTGTGATGCATGAGCCTTGTGTAGCCTTATCAGACGGGTAGTCATGATGGGTATACTCGGCTTCGTATATTTCCCCCAGTGTCACTTTAATGGCCTGCTCTTCACTCTCAGTCAATAATAATAATAAAAACAACAACAACAACAACAACAACAACAATAATAATAATAATAATAATAATAATAATAATAATAATAATAATAATAATAATAATAATATGATGGTGTTGAAGTAATGTGGAAAATCGAAAGGATGACAAATACAAAAAATGAAATATCTCAGACAGTAATGATCTTAAATATATATGAGAATCCTTAAGGAACCTGCCAATATGAGGAGTAATACAATTTTGAACAATCTATATAGCTTGTGTTCATTCCTAAATGAGTTTACAAAGAACAAGATAAAATGGAAGAAAAATAAAACTTACATCGAAAAACAGATTAAAGTAGCGAAAATAACGGACAGAAGATTGATCACCACAGGCGAAAATACTAAAAGCAAGCATAACACCAGAACAATAGACAGAGGAAATAACAGCCGAAAGATTAACTCACACATTGCAAGATGGGCAACTGGAAAGCGCTTGGAAATGACAACGTGTCAACCTTCTGGATAAAATATCTAAAATATTAACCCCAAAGAAATTGAACATTTATTCTAAAATTTACTGAAACAACACAGTTGGAAAAATAGCATCGAATTTCACAAACTGGAAATACATAAGACATCAAAAATATGGAGTCCGTAATCTGCTCGTTCGAATGATACAATGCCTTTGAATCTATCTTACTACAAATGGAAAAGTAGAAAACATAAATGCTTGCGGAAGAACAGTAAATATTCCGACTTTTATATTCTTTTCAACTCTAGGTACAAGGCCTTACATTTTTTTGGTGGAGTCGTGGCCAGTCGATTAGATCGACTCGAGAATAGAGCTGCTACTTACTTTATCGATCTCAAAAGGCAAAGTCGACCTCGGCGGAGTTTGAACTCAAAACGTAAAGACAGACGAAGCACCGCTAAGCATTTCGCCCGGCGTGCTAACGTTTCTGCCAGCTCGCCTCCTCATTCCGACGTTTATATTTACTTTGAGATGATTAACAGATAACTGAAGACGGTGGAAGAAAAGCAATTGATTGATTAGAAGAAATCTTTTGACTACTTTTGATCACCCGTAGAATCAAGAAACATTAAGACATGTAAGGCAGCTCATTGAATAGGCAAGTAGATATAACATGCAAACAAAATACGGAAATTTCTATAATAATATAAAAGAGAATAATAACAATCAGTAGCGGAATATTTCAAGGGACCGGCTCCTCTTCATTAATGTTCGTTCCTGAATATACGTTATAAGTGAATATTCTAAAGGAAACTGGATGTGGATATAGATGCTATCGAGTCACAATCAAATATCTTTTGTGTAAGATGAGTCAGTCTCTTTACTGGAGAGAACATATATCTAGACTTTCTGTTACTGTTATCTACCAAAAGATATCGGAGGCAGAACCGCTCTTAGAAACAAATTCTGTTGGAAAAATACTCCAGAGAAATTTTCATTTGGTGACTCTTCACATAAATTTGGACCTACGTCAGAGAAAAAAAAAAAAAGAGAAAAGAAAAAAACAAGTGTTCCCGCTACGATAGTTACTACTACTACTACTACTACTACTACTACTACTACTACTACTACTACTACTGCTGCTGCTGCTGCTGCTGTTGCTGCTTTTGCTGCTGCTGCTATTAAGTAAACAAAAGCAACTGCACGCTCACTCACACCTCTTGTCACACATTCGTACAGAATAGATGTTAAAAATAAGGAGTAATAATGTGAGGATAGCAGAATCGTTAGCACACCGGGGAAAATGCTTAACGGCATCTCATCTATCTTTACATTCAGAGTTCAAATTACGACGAGGTCAATTTGCCTTTCATACTTTCGTGGTCAGTAAAGTAAGTACCCTGCCCACGAAGTTGCTGGCCTTATGCTAAAACTTTGAAGCGGTAATGTATGCGAGGATGGACAAGACAAAATTATAGAGGATGTCGTTGTACAATGAATGTAATAAAACTTAATAAACACAGAATACTTCGTTTTTGGATTTGGTTTGCAAGATTCTTTATGTGAGTTCCTGTGCTGAAACATATTATGTTGTGTCTGGGGTGAGTCATTCTCTATTAGTGCCTTATAATTTAATACACACACCGGTAATATTTCCACTCATTTATTAATTTATTTTTCCTATTGAAAATGTTGCAACACTCAACGAAAATTTTAGGAAAAATAAATAAGTAAATGAATGGAAACTTTACCGGTGAGTGTATTAAATAATAAGGCACTAAAAAAAATGACTCTCCCCAGACACAACAAAACACAGAATAAGCCTTTGTTTTCTAAATATGCTTGCAAGAGTATCTTCTCCATGGGGCTCATATTAATTATCTTATCCATTGCCTCTCTATTCATAATCAATAATTTTGTGAACTCATGATGTTACCATGAAGAGGGAAGACTCCTCATTCTTTATTTTGGTGTTTTATTGGGGTTAACTCTACTTTTTGAAGTTCATTTTTGCTTATGGCTATTTAACTTTTCTTCTATCACATTATGCACATCATTTAATGAAAAACATTGCTGATAAAAGACATCTCGTTGTAGTTCTTGTTTGGGATGAGTTGGCGGTCTGGCTTTCCAGTATTTTTAGTACCGCATGCGATGAGTAACGTGACGATGCCACTGGAATCGCTCTCTCCCGAACAAACTGTGGAAGACGGCGCTCTGGAGTCTGGTTTCTGCAACCTTTTTGTTTCTCTATTTATTGGGGAAAATCCTTCAAGTGAGTCTTACTACCACAGCTGTAATAACTCAGCTTATTGCTCTGCGTTAGTGAAATCTGTATCCTTGTCTCATGTCTCAACTAGGGCATCTCTCTGTGAAGGCTAATATTTCTGTTTTGTCTTCTTCGGTTTCCTAAATATATTAATAAGTGCATGTGCTTGCATGCATTTTTGTTACTATTTGTATATCGTGCAAATTCCCATTTTAAGAATTTGCTCATGCCTTCATCTGGTTATGCTTTCTCGTGTACTGATTGTTTCAATATCATTTTTCTCTTTGTTTTTGAAAGTTTGCTTATCATTTTTGTTTATGTTGCTAAGAAGGAGAATCACTACCACTGACTTTTTTTTTATTAATATCTTTCACTACTCATCTCTCACAGGAAGAGATGATAAATATTTAAATAGAAAAATAAGATGCTTTCTGACAGCAATGAATGTTGAGAAACTTTCGAATATAGCGCATTGTTCGTAAGATTTTGCCTGACAGTCTCTGACTTTACCGATTTAAACTGCTCATTATCCAGCATTTTCTAGTGCTAATTCCTTACAAATCTAGTTCAGTTTTCTCTGTACTAAAAAGCAATATTTGTAATTGATTCGATTAACTCCCGCTTGACCAACATGTTAATCCGATCCATGTTGAGAACGACGCACTCAGATCCCAGTAATCTGGTCTGTTTCTATATCTTACCTAATTTAATTGTGCAGATCACCAACTTTAGACAACTACACAAAATTGTGAACACACTGTGATATCCCTATCTGCTGAAGTAACGAGGTGTAAACCAAGCAGTGAAGCAGAAGACGTGTGAGTCCTGCAAGTACCTCTCACACTGTTGGCTGTCACATCCAAATATATTGATTGATGTCATTCAGAAAATGAGCATGCTTGAAACACCAAAAGTCATCCACGCTTTACAAAAGAGTCCCCTAATACAGCAGTGGCTGGAATTTATAGAGAGAACATGAAAACAGGGACTCACTCAGAAAGTCATGACATATGGTTCCTAATTTTTTTGAGTACGATCTACTGAACAACGAAGGGATATGGAAGTTGCATATCATTTCGTTATAGAAATGGATGAGAACCAGGAAAGCACAAATCAGGTTTTATTTCATCCAGTTTCTATTTTGAAAGGAGACATGGTATATTGTTTTCACAATTGCAAAGCAAATATCTTTTTTGTAATATTTCATCGCTATTGTTGTCGCTGACATTTTTGAAAACATTCTGCTCCACAAGGCACTGTCGCTATTGTTGATGGAAGACCTATTGGCATATATGCCCAAGGTAATATTTCATATATTTTGTATTATAAGAAAAAAAATCTTAACATAAAACTATTAAAAACTCGCTGAGTAGAATCATCATCGCCAAATGTAGACATAATGTCAACATTACTGCCAGAAGCAGAAAAAGCATAATATCTATCTATCTATCTATCTATCTATCTATCTATCTATCTATCTATCTATCTATCTATCTGTCTGTCTGTCTGTCTGTCTGTCTGTCTGTCTGTCTTTGGTCCGTCCGTCCGTCCGTCCGTCCGTCTGTCTGTTTTTTCTGACTGTCGGTCTGTATGTGCTTTCACCACTAGTAGTAGAAATAGAAAATAAATACTTCAACACACACACACACACACACACACACACACACACACACACACACACACACGCATACGCAAACATATACATATGGAAATCTAACTTACGTTAGAGTAAAAAAAAAATCATGAAAAAATGAAGCGATGTGAAACAATCATTGTGACGGATAAATCCACAATAATACCAATACTACTACTACCACTAATAATAATAATTAAAATAATAATAATGATGATAATGATGATGATGATAATAGTAATAATAATAATAACAATAATAATAAAAAAACCGATGACGTTACATATGGTAATGGTTTTAACAGAGATACAATTCCTGGTTACTTGTCATTATACTCTGATATGTCATCTAAATATATATCTATAGGATCAATGAGAACTTCAATATAGACAATATAGATTAATATATGGCTGTTGCTCACGAGGTATTCTACCGAAGTTAACGTTGTTCTTACATTACATATACCTAACTTTCCTGTGTATGTGTGTATATATGTATATATGTATATATATATATATATATATATGTGTGTGTGTGTGTGTGTGTGTGTGTGTGTGTGCATATATATATATATGCATATATATATATAT
>NC_068993.1:18996953-18998751 GCF_001194135.2 Octopus bimaculoides
CTCTCTCTCTCTCTCTCTCTCTCTCTCTCTCTCTCTCTCTCTCTCTCTCTCTCTCTCTCTCTCTCACTCTGCTTCTCACCACTCAATTCTCTCCGTATTTGTTAAATATTTTCCTTATTTTATCTATCTGACAATCACATACTGTCAACACATCTTTCACTTCTCATTTCCATTTTCCCTTTTTATTCCCTTAGAACTAGTAACTAAGAGACAGTTTTAGCAGGAATTTGATTAATATAGAACAGATACCATTTATGATATAACAGCAAGCTTTAAGTTAAACAAGAAACCAATTTTCTGTATGAAGGTTCCCAGTTCAAATTACGGTTGTGGCCAAATGTAATTTCTTTTTAGTTTTTGCAAGAATTTGGCTACGTATGACGCATGGCATTGTTGCTAAGATGGTCTACAATGCTATACGCAGAAAAGGGTTGTCCTGACTATCATACCAAAGACGCACTAGAACCAGAAAGTGGCCAAAACTCCGAAGTCACTGTCAATAACTCTCTTTATAAAAATAATATACACGCTAAAAATTATTGAATAATCTTTCAGTTTCATGTAAAATTGTTTTAATTATTCCTCGACATAAAAACAGACATTGATACACACACACACACGTACACACACACACACACACACACACACACACACACACACACACACACACACACACACACACACACACACACACACACACACACACACACTTGCACACGAGTATATTTCAGGTACCAGTGGTTATTACATAGGTCTATAGCTATAAGTTTGAAAGAGAAAAACCGATTCACTCCAGAGAGACGAACCATCAAGGGATTCTGTATTCGGTGGCACAAGTTACTAGAAATAGCAGCCAAATTGTCTCTAATATCTTAAAAATTGAATGAAACATTCCCCGACGAATTCCTGTTCTAATTATGTATCGGAAAATATAGTCAATGATTGTAGCTGGAAGTTTTTTTTATCACAATTCTAGTCCAGTTTGGATTAGATATGGATCGAATCAACAAGAATAACAAATATAATGTTTAAAAGAATGGTCAAAGAGTTTAACATAGTAGAGTGTATATATTCTCATATCAGGTATACTGTTCATTATAAAATAGTAATTCGACAATGTGCTACATCATGTAAACACAGAAAGAGGAAAAGAGAGAGACAGAGTGAGGGAGAGAAAAACGTGAAATATGTTACGCATACATTGATACATACATATATATGTATTTATATATATGTGCATATATATATATATATATATATATATATATGTTGAAATCATACACCAACATCAAGAGAAGGAATACTGGCGAAATATTACTATGTAAACCTCTAACAGGTACAAACAACATTATGGGCCGGATATTACCGTGTGGGTGTAGAGGCGATAAATTATCTACCGTCAAAGAAATCAGCTGTCCTGCAGATGTGAATGTCTCTTGGAAAATCAAAGTGAAGGCGGACAATTACGGACAACTTTCAGCTATTATATCCAGATTATAAATCCACATTTATACCTGCAATATTTGGTGTTCTTGGTTTTGTGAATAAATGCTGAAATGACAACTAGGATGAGCTAGGGATTTCAGAAAAGTATAACTTGTGTTGACGTTTATGTATGATTTTCAATAATATGTATAAATGTATCTTCATATACTTGGCATGTCTCACGTTTTCTTTGTGCATTTGTTTCAGTGCGTAAGATGTATGCGAGCGTGTTTGTGTTTAAGTGCACGTGCGCGTTTGTGTGTGTGTGTGTGTGTGTGTGTGTGTGTGTGTGTGTGTGTGTGTGTGTGTGTGT
>NC_068993.1:18999215-19001217 GCF_001194135.2 Octopus bimaculoides
CACACACACACACACACACACACACACACACGACACACACACACACACGACACACACAAACGTCCATACAAACATGCGTACACACGTGTGTGTTTGTAATCATATGTATGCATACACTAGAAATGTACAAAATATTAAAAAAAGGGCACACAAAACGTGGTGCTAATTAAATATTTATATTAAAAGGTTGTGTTGTTCCAGAACACTATGTTTTAATTTCGGAGGAAAGTAAGGTCTGCATTCAGCTTGATGCTTCCTCTCCATGTTTCGAAGAGTATGAGGTCTCCGCTGATGCGAGGTGAGTCTCCGGTGAATCTCAGAGATTTAAAATCAGAACGGAAGAAACAGCAATGGATATCGGAAGACATCTCTTCTCGTACTTTAAAATTCTTCTGAAAGTTTTAGTAGCAATATCTAGGAATCATATGTAAAGTACTTACTTCATAGAACTCTTTTTCTTCAAGTGTTAAGTTACGGAACGTAGTGAGCCATAATATAACCTGTTTTCAGATTAGTGTAAATCTGAAATACGCGCCCGCATACTTACGTTGCTATATCTCTTAGCTTATACTTGTTTAAATCATTGAACTGTGGCCATGCTGTAACACCATGCTGAAAGGTTTAGACTAACAAATCGACCACAGTACTCAATTTTTAGGATTGGTACTTAATCGGTCGTTTTCTTTTGCCGAACCACTAACTTTACGGAGACATAAACAAACCAGCATCGATTACTATGCGACAGGACGGACAAACACAAGACACACACATTCATAGATACACTGACTCACAGACACGTAAACAAAAACACACGTATAACGGGCTTCTGCACTCTCTCTCTCTACCAAATTCTCACACAGGGCATTGGTCAGTTTAGGAATATAGTCATTCGTAAGGTGTCACTTCTCATAGCTTCATGTTTAAACATGTATATACACAATCACATAGGCACATAGTCACACACATGCGTACGCACACACGCACGCACAACGCGCATATTTAAACCATAAAAATTAAGCGTGAGAGGTTGATGTATTTATTTAACAACTTGTCATCGTTAAGATTACGGAAGATTTGCATCATTCATTATGTAATAATAATTTCAATATATAATAAATTATTTTACTTGTCCGCACTAATGTGCTTGGTACGCATTATAAAATACTGTTGTTTACTTACAAATCAGTGCAGATAAAGAAAGCTAGCTCATTACTAAAGCCTCATGGTCACAGCAAACTTCAACTCTAAGTATATATACAAAATTTACTCTTTATATATACAATGTATGGAAGAGAGGTATTTAATAAAATTAGCTTGTTATGGCCATTAAAAATAAATATAAATGATAAATATATTTTGTTTCATATCAAGTAGGGTGCTGGATATAAGTTCAGGGATTTGACTATCCTTCACGATAACAAAAGTCAGGAAGGGATACGGGAGGAAGTAACGTAAAATAAATTATGAAATAATGCGTATCAAAAATCTAAAATATAATATAAATGAAAACAACAGAACTCAGACCGCCGGAAGCATAAAGTTTAAAACAAGAGATGGCATTGAACTATAATTATTTTCAAATAAGCTTAAAAGGTCAAAAGACTACAAAATATTTACGATTCAAATGAATTGTAGTGAAACCAAAACAATAGTCACGCCTACATAGAAATATATACATATCTATACACCTACAGAAACGCATACGTACTTACGCAAACAATATAAATATAAATACACCTACATATATATTTATGCAGAGAAATACATACACATAGGTATATATATATAGACACATACACACTCATATACACATATACACACAAACGCACACAGACAGACACACACACACACACACACACACACACACACACACACACACATATATATATATATATATATACATAAGAAGCCTGTTTCCCAACCACATGATCCCGGGTTCAGTCTCACTGCGTGGCACTTTGGGCAGAATATTTCTATTATACTCTCAGGCCGACCAAAGACT
>NC_068993.1:19001848-19003967 GCF_001194135.2 Octopus bimaculoides
TATATAGAGAGAGAGAGAGAGAGAGAGAGAGAGTTAAACATTAAAAATAAAAATTATACTTAGTAATATTAAGAATTAAAATTTATAAATTATACATTATAAATATGAATTAGTATATATATCAGTCATGTAAAATCAAGTATATGTCAAATACAGAATGTCAGATATCAGATTATACATCAGAATGTTTAAATGTGATATATAACAAAAAAAAATACAAATACACATCTTCCTTTTTTCCTGGTACTAAAATGGTGATTAGAGAAAGAAGATAGCAGGGAGATATTGGTATTTATAGGTGATTAGTACCAAGGGAGGGGGTAATTACACTATACATAGTTTTAATTTTAAATTATCCTCTTTTATTATTTTCAAATTTACCTATATTGGGAGGTATATATAATTTGTTATTATATAATTTTAGTAATATTTAATTCCTATATTTATTTAAGCTATTGCATTATTTGTTTATATAGTCTATTCAAGTGCTTTAGAAATAAAATTCTGTGGTTATTTGATTCAGGGGTTGGGGGTTCAGTACTTCATTTTACTAAATGTAAAATTACTTTGGTGCCTACATTTCGTCCTCGTTCATCATATGTGTCTAATAATTCATCTCTAGACTGTAGTAGTTTTCTAAATTCTGTTATGCACATAACAGAATAATATTAGGAATAACCACATTTTATTCCCAATATTATAGGAGTGGGTTCTACCTATAATACTCAAATTAAGGGTGTACTCTCTTTTTCTAGATTGAAATTCCCATATATATTTATTTAAGCTTGTAGATTTAGTTAAATTGGGATTTTTAAAGGCCTGGTAGTGTTGGGATATTCTTTTTTTAATTTCATTAGCTGTTGATCCAATATAAGCCTTATTTATAATTTTATTATTATTGTTCTTAGAGCTAACTATACATTTATAAATTACATTATCGATATTACAATTATTAGAGAGCTTACATTTAGTCTTATCACGACATGAACATGTTTCTATATGTTGATTAAGACTTCTATCACTATCGGTTATATTACGGCTAGAGCTATTATTTATTATGCTATTATAATAATTATTTAATTTCTTATTATTTATAGAGGAAATGATATTGCCTACATTTCTCGATGTTGAGTATCCCACTCTTATGGTTTTATTGGTTTTATTGGAAAATATATTTGAATAACTATTGTCCTTTTCAAAAAACCATTTTCACCATTTTAAGTGTCTCCTTAATAATATTAGTCATAACTTGAGCCCATACGGAATAATTAACCATATAATATCCTTTTTAGTTTTTATATTATCATTATTAGTAGATATCATCGGTATTAAATTGTTATTCTTAGGTATATTATATATCTCCTTGTATACTTTACTATGTTTCTTACTATTGCTCATATTCTCATTATCCATATTACTATTATTATTGTAATCATTAATAACATCTATATTCTTTTTATCTTTGTTTAGTTTGTCTTTTATTATTGTTATTCATATTCTTACTGTTAGATTTATTATTAGTTTTATTAGGAATAATTTTTTTACTATTATTATTATTAATGTGTTCATAATAATTAAAGAATTTTAGAGTTGTATCTTGCTTCTTTTAATGCTTTATGGGGCAGGTTTATTAAAAGTGTCATAATCTGAGGATAGCATAGATATTCTTTTACCTATATTATTTATTAAGGTTTCTTTAACTGATCTAGGATGGTTATTTGAAGAACTAATATACTTTACGTTTTCATTCAACCTACGGAATGGATGGATCTTATTAGTGACTAGATTAAGGTTGATGTTTAGATAATTTACTGCATAATGCTCATTCTCTAGGTCATTATTCTTAAAGAACTTGTACATTTTCTTGTTAAGGCATTCTAATAACTTATTAGTACAATTCCTAGTTATAAGTAGTAGGTCATCCCTATAAAGACCACCCTCTATATTCGTAAATTCTATTTCTAGTTCGGAGTATTATTTCGTGATGTGAAAACTAATACCATAAGTTTACTTTCAGATATACTCATTAGGCTATTTTTTATATTATCTGAAATAGAATATCGATTAATCCCCCACATTTAAAATATATATATGTATTTATATATATATATATATATAT
>NC_068993.1:19006435-19009864 GCF_001194135.2 Octopus bimaculoides
AAGTTTTTTAAAATTAGATGAATCAAATATCTCATACAAACTTAGAAGACTTAGTTTATATTTCAAATCTACAATATCGCAAGTTATAATTCCTAATCTCACATTCTAGATACCGAGATAATTTTTATTTGAAGAGAGGAAGCGCGATATATCTATGAGTAAATATATATATATATATATATATATATATACATTATACTTTTTGCCTTTCGGTAATAAATTGCGAATAGCTACCTTAATTTCTATATCAATATATACACGCACATATATATACATATATGCATACATACATGCATAGATACATAGATACATACATACATACATATGTGTGTGTGTGTGTGTGTGTGTGTGTGTGTGTGTGTAATAAAGCGAATGCCTTACACCTAGTAGCTTAGTGGTAGAGCACGGTCACTTTCACAGTGATCGCTATGTATATCGCAAATGTAAGACAGAAGATGGAATATACTAGAATATATTATTAATCACAACAATTGTTTCGACACCTCCAGCATCGATTCCTCTGAGTGGGACACTCAGTAACTGGTTTACATTGGGAAGACGGCTGATTCATTGAAGAATCGTTATTGTAACCATGTTGCCAGCTTTAAAACAATCAATAAGTGACATTCAACATCTTTGGCAGATTTGGTGACTGAAGGAAGATGTACGCGAAACCATACAATATAATTTCCAGATGCCGTCTCTGCTCGGAGGAATCCCTTTCTATTCTGTGGACTAACGAGATGATCATTAATAAAATTTCTGAACGACTCTCGAGATGCCTACACGCATATAAATGTACTTTTGCACAATGCAGTGGGTAACCGTTAACTTTGAGTAACCGTTAACATAGTTTAATTTACTTTAAGGTATGGATGACTTAAGTTTACTTTTAACCTCTCCATTCTTATAAACACCAAGTAGATAGCTAACTCGCTTTGTGATCATGAGTGCACCAAACCTCACGTGTGCGTATGCTCACATTTTCGCGGATGCTTGTATGAGCGAGTGAACTTGCGCCATGCAGCTTGACCGATGGCGTTTATTCATCCATATTTGTTAACGGTTGTTTTTAATACTTTTCTCGCTTGATTGTGCGTTCGTTTCTCTTTTTTGCCATCTGTAATTTTATTTTTGATCTTGTATATAAATGAAGGTATTACCGGTGTCAGGCTGCTTTTCTTTCTACAAAACTGGAAGTTACATTGCGGAACAATTATTTTAACGAGTTGTATTTATTTATCACTCGACGTGATACATCTGCACCGCCGGATGCTCCTGAACCAGTTGTTGAGTGCCCCAACAATGAGGAATCGATTCTAGGTGTGTCGAAACAATTGTCGCGAATAGTAATAAATTCTCGTATATTCCAACTTCCGTCTTTCATTTGCCATATATATATATATATATATATATATATATATATATATATATATACACACACACACATACCTATATATACATACATATTATAGATGCAAATACACACAAACATAAACATAAGCAAATTGTATAAGTATATATGTATGTTAGAGTGTATATGCGTGTATGTACGTGTGTTTTTGTGAGTGAGTGCGTAGATTTCTACCTGTGTGCATCAGCATAATATATGTATATACAGGTGCGTATCTTCACACACATGTAATATTCATTTGTAAATATATATATGTACATGCACACGTATATACATGCATATATGTGTGTATATGAAAATGTCTGTTTATATAAACGTAAATATGAACATATGTATACATGTGCGCTCACACACACACACTCACATAATATTTTAACATAGTTATCAAAATTCTGTCTTATCCTGAAAAATTCGGCATATGTGATTGTTTTTGTGTGTCTGTGTTTATGTGTTTCTCTGCGTGTAAATACATCTATACATAAATATTATATACGTATGTAAATGTATATTCATGCATACATACATTCATACAGACATACACACATATATATGCATAAATCTGTGTGTGTATGTTCCAAATGTATGTAATAATTTCTAATAAATTTAACAAATTTCGAAATTATTTTGTTTTCTACTTTAGTTCTTCCGTATGTAATTATGAATTCTTTTTCTAAAATATTAAAGAACGGAACCAATATTTCAGATTACTAACACACAGACACATATGATGCCGTGGGAATTCCATATATTGGGAAGACTTTCAGAGACTAAACATTTTTCGTTCTCTCTTTCGTTATCTTTTATATTTTTCTTACAAAGTTCTATTAAAATCTGGTCTATTCGTTTAAAGCGAAAATTTATTTTGCTGTAGTTATATCTTTATAACCAGTGCTACATAAAAGCCTGATGATGAAATAATGATCATGAAGATGATGATGAGGATGAGGATGATGATGAAGATGATGATGATGAACATGATGGTAATGATCATGAAGATAATGATGATGATGATGATGATGACGACGAGGAGGTTGATGACTACGCCAGCACCCCAATCCCAAGCAGCAGCATCATCAGCACCACCATTAACACCATGGTGGTGGTACTGGTGGTGATGATGATGTTGATGATGGTGGTGGTGGTGGTGGTGGTGATGATGACGATGACGATAATTGGTGATGGTGGTGATGGTGGTGGCGGTGGTGTTGATGATGATGAAGATGTTGATGATGATGATGATGATGATGATGATGATGAGGAGGAGGAGGAGGAGGAGGAGGAGGAGGATGGTGATAATTATGACGACGTAAATGATGGTGATGATGAAGGTGATAATGAATATGTTGGTGATGAATATGAAGCCGTGATGATGATGGTAATGATGATGATGATGATGATGATGATGATGACGATGTTGATGACGATGATGACGATGATGACGATGAAGATGATAACAATGTTGATGATGATGATGATGACGATGTTGATGATGATGACGATGTTGATGATGATGATAACGATTGTGATGAGGATGATTTTGATGATGATGATGATGATGATGACGAGGATGGTAACGACGCCACCACCATAACCACCAGCACCACCACCATTCACAACGACAACAACACCGACAATATCATCAACAGCAACTTCATCATCATCACCATCAACAACAACAACAACAGTGAACGCTAACAATTATTATTATAAAGTAAGCAAATAAAAACTTCGTCTTTGAATGCAATCAAGAATGATTTGAAGCGAAGTTTAGAGTACAGAAGACAAGAGACAAGAGTTTTAGATGTAGCAAGAAAATCAATGTGGACGCATGAATAAGTAAAATGTTCATTAAAATAGAATAACAGCAAAGCGAAAGTGAAATAATAATAACGATGATAATAATAATGATAATAATAATAATAATAATAATAATAATAATAATAATAATAATAATAATAATAATAATAATAATAATAATAATAGTAATAATAATGATAATAAAAATGAATCACTCA
>NC_068993.1:19010405-19011774 GCF_001194135.2 Octopus bimaculoides
CTTCTTCTTACTCCTTTTCTCCTCCCCTCCCCTTCTCCCATCTCCCCTCCTCCCGCTGCTGCTGTTTTGTTCTCTTTGTCTTTTTCTCCTTTGTTCTCCCGCTTCTCTCTCTCTCTCTCCCTCTCCCCCCTCTCTCTCCCTCTCCCCCTCTCTCTCTCCCTCTCCCCCTCTCTCTCTTTCTCCATACTTCCTTATCTATCTATTCCTCATTTTTTAAACTCTATGTCGTTATCAATCTTAAATCTTCGTAATCGCACGTTTTGTCTCTTCGTTATATCTTTTTTTTTTCATATATTACTATTAAGTATTGGGATTGGTGGGAAATTCTAATTTAAATTGGAATCTTACAATTTCATATGTGGTGTTCCGCTTCATATTGCATCAAGATTTTACTTGTTTCATTGCACATCATAAACCATAGTTTATTTCATTCATATCGCATCGCCATAATTCCAGTCTAATCAGGAAACTAAATTAAGGATGAAATTAGAAGAGAAAATAAAATTTTATACTAATGCATTATATATAATAATGCCAATAAGAACTACTACTACTACTACTACTACTACTACTACTACTACTACTACTACTACTACTACTACTACTACTACTTCTATTTATATGCTACCAGAGACCATTTATGCATGCAAAACTTGTTCCAGAAAGTGTTTCCTGTTTGCAATGTGAATATGGGGTCATTGACACATACAGACAGACACAGACACCCACATACACACACATGCACACACATACCCACGCACACACACAAACACAAACACACACACACACACACACATATACGCACAAGTAAACACACACATGACCTCTCTCACACATGCCCACACACACACGCATAACCACACCTACGTAAAAAGCAAACAAACGTACGCATATATATATCAAGGCTGGCTTGTGTCGTTGAATTGTTTGCTTTGTGGACCACATCGTGCCTCAACGCGTGACACCTTGTGACACCAAGTGTCTTGTGACACCAAGTGTCTTGTGACACCAAGTGTCTTGTGACACCAAGTGTCTTGTGACACCAAGTGTCTTGTGTTTCTTCCTACAGTTCTGCTTTGATCAATACTCTCCCTTTTGCTACAGTCACGGTTCGACGAATCAGTGTGGAAACTCATTGTGAGTGAATGTATATGTGAGACCACGTGTGAGTGTGTGTGTTTGAGTGTGCTTATGTGCGTGAGAGAAAGAGAAACGGATTATTCCGCAAATTCAACGAGCATGTGATTCGGTTTATCGAACAAATGAATCCTTATCGTCAAATCGGTGGAAATCCATCATATGCATGTATGTATGTATGCATGCATGTGTGTGTGTGTGTGTGTGTGTGTGTGTGTGTGTGTGTGTGTGT
>NC_068993.1:19012024-19019426 GCF_001194135.2 Octopus bimaculoides
ATCACATATAAGGCTCAATTTAATTTTAATTTTTTATAAATTGATTTTAATTGAGTTTTTTACCTGTAATTTTGGATTTTGTCCCTAATATTATTATTATTATTATTATATATATATATATATATATATATATATATACTCTTTGCCCTCTCTTTTTACTCTTTTACTCTTTTATTTGTTTCAGTCATTTGACTGTGGCCATGCTGGAGTATCGCCTTTAGTCGAGCAAATGAACTCCATAGCTTATTCTTTGTACTTATTCTATCAGTCTCTTATGCCGAACCGCTATATTACGGGGACGTAAACACACCCAACATCGCTTGTCAAGCGATGTTGGGAGGACAAACACAGACACACAAACATGTACGTATATGAGTTGTCTAGATACATTTGTGTCTGTTTAACTCCTTATTGAAGATTCCGCAACTGGAATAAATGCATGGAAGTTATTTACTTTATTTGTTAAATGAATTTCCTGGATATATATATGTTGCTGGGCAGTTTATTGCATACCCGTATTCCCTATTTGAATATTGGCTTACTTTGATGAATATCACTGAAGCCCTCTATTTAAAGTTGGCACAAAATTCGAGATCTTATTTATCACTAAATTTTTTTTCTTATCACAGAATTCGAGGTTTGCTTTTAAAATTTTTATCCGGCATTCTCAAGTTACTTTCTGAAATCTGTGCTGTTAGTAATTTCTGACTCAATGATCAAATGCACAGACATAATACCTTTGACGTCGTCGCTACCACCACCACAAGCACCAGCACCAGCACCACCACCACCACCAGAACCACCACCACCACTACCTGTATGTCGGATCTGGTATGTGTTTGAACATATGTAATCTCAGTCAGGTTTGATTGTTATTACTGCAAGTATTGTAGATGCTGTTGCTTACAATGATGATTACGATGATGGTGGTGGTGATGATGATGATGATGATGATGATGATGATGATGGTAATGATGATAATGATGATGATGAGGATGATGATGAGGATGAGAATGTTCATGTTGATGATCATGCTGATAAAGGAAAAGATGATAAATACGATGATTGTGATAATTATATTTTTCTGGAGATGACAATGACCATGACAGCGACGACGACGTCGACGACGACGACGTCGACGACGACGACGTCGACGACGACGACGACGACGATGACGACGACGACGACGACGACGACGACGACGACGACGACGACGACGACGACGACGACGACGACGAAGATGATATCTTTTATTCTGAGTGCAAGACAATGTTTGTAAAGCCTTCAAGAAAGAAACGGCTCGGCGTGTTTACAGCAATAATGATATTGACCTTGGTAGAATTTGCACCCAACAAATGAATCACAATGTATTTTGCAAGTACTTAACAACTACTTAGAACAGCACAGTCAGGTATCGTTATCAGTGTAAACTGTAAAAAGAGACAACAGCCAAAATATCAGTGACACCACCACAGCTGCTACCAACGACAATAACACCAGCGACAACAACAACAATAATAATAATAATAATAATAATAATAATAATAATAATAATAATAATAATAATAATAATAATAATAATAATAATTGTTTTCAAATTTTAAATCAAGGTCAGGAATTTTCATGGAAGTGGGTGGAGTCAATTAACCTACACCAGTGCTGAAATAATACTTATACTTTATTGTTTCAATCCCGAAAGGACGAACAGCAAAGCAGTATTTGAGATAATGATTTTAAAATTTTGGCACAAGGCCAGCAATTTCTGGAGAGTGGGTAAGCTAATTACATCGACCCCACTGCTCAACTGGTACTCGTTTTATCAATCGCGAAAGGATGACAGTCAAAGTCCACCTCGGCGGAATTTGAAGTCAGAACATAAAGACGGGTGTAATGCCGCTGTGTAATTTGTCTAGTGCGCTAACAATTCTACAAGCTCCCTGCCTTACGGCGCCGTAATAATAATAATGATAATAATAATAATAATAATAATAATAATAATAATAATAATAATAATAATAATAATAATAATAATGAATTATCTGAATCCAGCCGCCCCGGAAGTACAGGTCTGCGGAATATTTCCTATGTTCGCTTTCACTCATTATCCAGCATGAAACCAATTTGGATATTAATTTAATTAACCTTCCAGGCTTAGAAAAATCGATACGGCATTGTCTCTTAACCTCGGATTATCTAATAAAAAGAAATCTTGCTAAAAACATAACAAACAACGACGTCAAGGCAAAAAAACAATTCGAAACGCCTTTTTATAGAAAACTCTTGACTTAGATTCAATATGGTTTCAATTCAAAAATGAAAACCGAGAAAATATATCAGAAGTCTGAAATACGATCGAAATAGGTCAGGTAGGATACTTATGGACAAGGAAATGGTTGAAAAAGCAATTAAGTCTTGTTAATTGTAAATCCGCCCACTACTGCTTCTGACAGTTGAACAATACGCACATCAAGAAACAAAGTAGAAAATAATTCTCAATTGACTGGCTGTTTCTAGGAATTAGGAAGGAAATCGTTCTTGTAGAATCAAAGCAATGTTTCATCTATAATATTCAAAAAAAAAAAAAAAGAAAACAATTTTGCAGCAGAGTATGGCTTCCTAGAAACATTATATTCCTTTCTTTGGGTGAATCGTTTCTTATAGTTAGCAAGTTTATTTTCGAAGCTTACGAAACGCTTTTATACTTAGTATCGGAGATCATTCGACGAAGTCACCAGTAAACAATAGCAAACTCTATGCTGTAAATCAAAAGGGAATATTATTACTAATCTACTGGCATTAGTATTTATGAACATTTTCCTCTCACTGCCATTATTGTCGCCTATATCTTTGTACGCTTTTAAAAACGTAGATTATGAAGATTCTTTTGGAGTTATTTGAAGGAAAGAGTTTCTCACTACCTTCTGCTGGAAAGCCAAAAACATGAATTTCACCAAAACAGATCAATGAAAGCGTTCGTCATTAAAATTGATAAGATTATTGAAATATCAATAGATTCTGTTAGTTGAACATTCAAAATGTTCGAAGTTTCATTCTGATTCCAAAACCCCATATCATAATGGCGATGAGCTCTCTATATACTTATACTTAGTGAAAAATATACTTAGTGAAAAATGGCTGCAAACATGGAAGAAAAATATATTCGAGATTATAAGTGACAAATTTCAAAATAGCAACAGTTTGTTTTTTGTAAGACATGGTATACAAAAGTGAACATATAGATAGTCTCTTCTATATGGGTGTCAGACTTATGCAAGGCAACTAATGGATCTCCGATTATTACCTTACGCGTTTCTCTATGTTACTTCAGACAATTTACGATCATTACTGTTTTCGTGCAGGAATGAGCTTTGCTTATTTTAATTTAAGATCATTTGTTATGAGCTGTTTCCTCCCAAGGAAGAAAACTTCTTTTGAAAATTGAAAATAAATCTTTTGTACCGAGTTTCCAATTTCCGATTTGGGGACGATAATGATAAATAGAACAAATGACTTGAAAAGTAAAACGCACATGCGTGCACACATGCGTGCACACATGCGTGCACACATGCTAACACACACGCATACGGATATATACAAGATATGTGTGTGAGACATGTAATATATATGTATGTTTTATGTGTGTATGCGTATGTAAGCATATATACACACACACATACATATATGTATGTATATATATATATATATATATATATATATATATATATATATATACACACACACACATTATGTAGATTGGGTTATAATCCAAGCTGTGTTCTCATGACGTACATCTGCATAATCCAGTACTTCCAAAATATATGTGGCTGTTATAATTGTGTGAGGCATGCATAAGAATTGAAAAGAACAGGAAAATAATATTTGCAGAGTAATTAGACATCAAACCAGACGATTGGAAAACGTTTGGCATTATGTATTCACCATTACATGTGTTTCATATGCTAAAACGAGTTACAAAACTGAACGTGTCAAGTTGGGAAAACATAAAATATCTTCTCATAGAAATTCTTCTGATTGAGAATCAAATGATAGAAAATTTACACTTGGGTGAAGCTTTTGTATATATAGTCAGTAATCAGGAATCCTAGATATAGGTAAAGAGGAGAATAAAAAGAAAAAAATAGTAGTAATATAAAAGAAAGAGGGAATTGGAGATGGATGTAGCAAACGTATTTAATTTATGCAATTTTATTTCTTACCAATAATTAATTACTTGTATGGTTTAATTTTATATTATATATTATCATTTAAGATTTATAAGTTTGTAACTTGTGGTCCGATTACAAAATCTCCTTGTATTCCCAAGCGGAACTGGGCAATATTGTTAAAGTGTGCTTGACACCATTGGAAATAGAGGTTCTACTTTAAGACATTGAAATCACGTTGATAATCGATAAGCAGTTCCACAGTAGTGTTAAACATGCTTTGTATATTTTGTTAATAATTTTGCTCACTATTACTTCTCTATTAGATTTGGTTTTCTTCCCTAGGTTATTTATTACAGGGTTTTAGCTTATTTTGATTCTTTTTTTTAAAAGTATTCTATACTAGTGGGACTCGTGAATATTTCATAAAATTAATGGTAGCCTATTGGATTATTTCTGAAAACTTTATCCCAAAAACCTGGAAGCGTAGCTTGTGTTGTGACGGTGTAGAAAGATCTACTACTCATTGAAAAGTGAAAGAAATTGGAATACGATGATTACTTAATGCACTTTGTATATACACTTTATATACTTTATGCACAATTTTATAGATTTAATACACAGTACTCATAAAATAAATATTCACTTATTGTCTCCTTTCCCCCATAAACGAAAACATATTCCGTATATATGAAACAATCTTTAGTTAAATTGCACATATCTGCCACTTAAATAAGCGTGAATATTTCACGGAATAGCACTTATTCGCAGGCGTTAAGTGTTTGGTGATATAAAAAAAACTTAGTTCAATTTAAAAAAATACCCTTTTCACTATCCAGTCACCACCACCACCACCACCACCACCACCATCTCTCTCTCCTCTCTCTTTGTCTTTCTTTAACCTCACCATCAGAACGTCAACCTTCTGCTAAAACGATATTTTAAACTCTCCTCCTCTATATCATCGCTAACTTAAACTAACTTTCTTAATTACGTTCCCCCTACCTCACGTCATGGACGCTTCTCCCTCTTTCTTCTCTTTCTTTCTTCTTTTCTTTCTCCCTCTTTTTGTCTAATCCCGTGAAAGCGTTACCGACGGGCTAAGTAACGTAATGACAAGAAAATTATTATAAGATGGGTTGATATAAATTTCTAGTTATAGTTGAACGAAATTTGAATGCCTTACACTATAAATACACATATACATACGTACACATATATTTGTAAGAATGGCATATATGTTTATTAGGGATCCTAGGAAACAAACGGACAAACGGTCACACTTAAATGCTCCATTGTTCGAGTGTGGTTTATAGTGTATATTTATACATGTACGTATATCTATCTTATCTTCTGTACGTACCCAACTGTGCTAGAAATTTCTGGTCATTTTTAAAACTTACCTGTGTATACATACATTCGTTGTTGCACTTCTAGCTGACCGCTTGTTTACGTCCATTTTGCTTGCTTGAGAAATTATATTCGACATACTCTTATTTGAAATTTCTCCTGCTGTATTTTCTAACATTTCGACGTCACCTCTGTCAATTTACTGTCTGGTAAGCCGCCGCAAGTGAAACGTGGGAGGAGAAAATCAATGTCACACTTTAATTCTTAATGAAATCTATCTATCTATCTATCTATCTATCTATCTATCTATCTATCTATCTATCTATCTATCTATCCATCTATCTATCTGTCTGTCTGTCTGTCTGTCTGTCTGTCTGTCTGTCTGTCTGTCTGTCTGTTGTTCTTGTTGTTGGCACTCCGTCGCTTACGACGTTGAGGCTTCCAGTTGATCCGATCAACGGAACAGCCTGCTCGTGAAATTAACGTGCAAGTGGCTGAGCACTCCACAGACACGTGTACCCTTAACGTAGTTCCCGGGGATATTCAGCGTGACACAGTGTGACAATGCTGACCCTTTGAATTACAGGCACAACAGAAACAGGAAGTAAGAGCGAGAGAAAGCTGTGGTGAAAGAGTACAGCAGGGTTCGCCACATTCCCCTGCCGGAGCCTCGTGGAGCTTTAGGTGTTTTCGCTCAATAGACACTCACAACACCCGGTATGGGAATCGAAACCACGATCCTATCACCGCGAGTCCGCTGCCCTAACCACTGGGCCATTGCGCCTCCACAATAATCTATCTATCTATCTATCTATCTATCTATCTATCTATCTATCTATCTATCTATCTATTTATCTATCTACATACATATATGCATGAACAAAAAATTATACATCCTGATCATCATCATGTGGGACTGCTGGCGCCGATGGGACTGCTGGCGCCGATGGGACTGCTGGCGCCGATGGGACTGCTGGCGCCGATGGGACTGCTGGCATGGGTGGCATATAAATGCATATAAGCTGGCATATAAGCTGGCATATATAAATATATAAATAAACGTATATATATTTTTCTATCAAACAAATTTTCTATCTGTGTTCATCTCTCCCGCTCTCTCTGTATATATATGAATGCAAAGATAGATATAAATACTTAGAGTCAGAGAAAGAAAGAGGGAGGGAGGGAGAGAGAGAGAGAGAGAGAGAGAGAGAGAGAGAGAGAGAGAAAGAGAGATAGATAGATAGATAGATAGATAGAGAGAGAGAGAGAGAGAGAGAGAGAGAAAGAAAGGGAGTGATAGAGATGGAGGGAGACGGAGCGAGAAAGGGAGTGAGAGAAAGAAAACAAACAGAGAAGAAGGAAGAGAGACAGAAAGAGAAAGAGAATCACACAGAAAATATTCTAAAACGATAATAAGCTTTGATTGGATGTTGACAGGAACATTTAGGCCTTGACAACGAAAAGTTCTAATTTGAAAAGAATTTCAAACACGAAAATACATCGAAATGAAGATGGGGTGGTCGGAAGTGCAATAAAAGATTCGAGAAATAATCATATTAATAACATGTTGAAAATGCATACAGAAAAATGTGCTTTTATAGTGAATGAATTATTGGGCTATTAAAATTATAGAATAAAGTATGCATGAGGTCGAATTGCAAACATAAACATATTGAAAATATTAAAAATGAGATTTCTTCAAAGCCATTAGCTATACAATTTATAATATATAATGTCCTAAGTATGGAATCATATTATGAAAACGTGTGTAGAAAATTTGATTGTGGTGGTGGTGGTGGTGACTGTTTTGAATTAAATATTCCAAATTAAATATGCAGGCAATTGAAAACCAAACAAAATATTGTAAAAACGTACAATCGTGATAT
>NC_068993.1:19019715-19022105 GCF_001194135.2 Octopus bimaculoides
GTGTGTGTGTGTGTGTGTGTGTGTGTGTGTGTGTGTGTGTGTGTGTGTGTGTGTGTGTGTGTGTGTGTGTGTGCGTGCGTATGTATCTCTGTGTATACATATGCATATATATAGTGATACATGTATATATAAATTGTAATATTTATGTGCTTATTTTCATCTCTCATCCTTTCATTTTCTCCGCCCATTTTCCTGGGAGGTCGTGGGAATAAAATCACCAAGCGCCTCCTCCTTATGGTTTTCTCCGAGGCAACCGTCGTTATATTTCCTATAACCGATATAATTATGTATATAGGTTTGTGATATAATATAAATTAAATTTAGTGTATAAGTCTGATTATATACATGACACGCACACAAACACACACACATACACACCCACACACACACTCTCTCACATACACACATAGACACATATACATTATATATTTTCCCCCATTTCTTTCTTCGATACGATTAGGAAGGTTGTTGTAGCTTTGGTAAAGCACAAGTTCGACATACTCTTGCTTCCGTACGCTTATTAGATAGAAACTTGCAAACTGACACCTGTCTTAGGAACACAGCGCTCTCATGCTTTTGCGCTTACAGGAAAATGTTTCATATGTGGTGTTCATTTGCATGAAAGTGCACAGGCGAACACACTTTTGCTTGAGAAATGCATCCATATGTAAGTTGTTGTAACTTTTTGCTGTTTATGCATTGCTTTTTTTGATGTTGAAATATATTTAATTTTCTCAGATTTCAATATTCTTGTGTTCATTAAATTGATATTTTATAAAATTTCAACAGTAGGCGTAGGAGTGGCTGTGTGGTAAGTAGCTTGCTTAGGAACCACATGGTTCCGGGTTCAGTCCCACTGCATGGCACCTTGGCCAAGTGTCTTCTACTATAGCTTCGGGCCGACCAAAGCCTTGTGAGTGGATTTGGTGGAGGGAAACTGAAAAAACCCGTCGTATATATGTGTATATATATATATATATATATATATATATATATATATGTGTGTGTGTGTGTATGTTTGTGTGTCTGTGTTTGCCCCCATCGTCGCTTGACAACCGATGTTGGTGTGTTTACGTCCCCGTAACTTGGCGGTTCGGCAAAAGAGACATTGTTATTATTATTATTATTATTATTATTATTATTAGTAGTAGTAGTAGTGGTAATAGTAGTAGAAGTATTAATAGTAGTAGTAGCAGTTGTGGTGATAGTTGTAGTAGTAGTATGAGGGCGTGCGCTGTAACAACGCGTTGCTGCATCCACCATTCCTTGGTGGTTGCCTAGTCCTGCCGGATGATACTTTTGCATCACTGAGATTGTAACTCTCCAACCGATGGAACTGTTTGAATAGTCATTGCTAGTTAAGGTTTACCGATGTCAGAGTTCAAATCTGTTCTCAAGCACTTTTACTCGCCTTCTACAACGTACAAAAGAAACGTCGGATCTATTCTTTGACAGTCCCCACACGTCATTGATAGTGCAAAAGGAAGAGGACTAATTTCAATAAAAAAAGCAGATATACTCCTGTATAGTGAAGACAACAAAATTATTCTATAAAATCCGTGTGCGAAATAAATTAATTCCTACTGTTATATTTTAAAAAATATCATTGAAAAATCCCGTTGAAAATTCAGGCACGTCAGAACCAATAAACAGAGAATAAGGACGACGGTAATAATTCTTTTCTAATATAGGCACAAGGCCTGAAATTTGGGGGAGGGTGATAGTCGACCACATCGAATCCTGTACTTGACTGGTACTTAATTTATCGACCTCAAAAGGATGAAAGGCAAAGTCGACCTCGGCGGAATTTGAACTCAGAAGGCAGCAACGGACGAAATACCGCCAAGCAGTTCGCCGGCGTGCTAACGATTCTGCCAGCTTAATAATAATGATGATTGTTATTAAAAATAGCAATAGCAAACACAACAACAATAATAATAGCACTACTACTACTACTACTACTACTACTACTACTACTACTACTACTACTACTACTGCTACTGCTACTGCTACTGCTGCTGCTGCCGCTGCCGCTGCTGCAAGTACTACCATTAATAATGATAATGATAATAATAATAATAATAATAATAATAATAATAATAATAATAATAATAATAATAATATTAATAATAATAATAATAATAATAATAATAATAATAATAATAATAATAGCAATAATAAAATAAGCATTCAGATAAGGCTACTATTAAAAACTGCTGACATTATTGATTGTGTTTATATTTCGAGAAATATCGATAGAATATTTCTCTTAACTGTACGCATGTAGCATAGAGATTGGTAAGGATTAACGTTATTGAATGGATTGAAGATTAAGGAAGATAACATATCAACCGAAACACATAAATTCTATTAAAGATTTGACGTTTTAG
>NC_068993.1:19022196-19023675 GCF_001194135.2 Octopus bimaculoides
ATATATACGCCCGAGTGCACGCACACAAACACACACACACATGAGTTTCTGCTCTTGAAATGAAATCCAAAAATGAAACAAAAAAAGAATAATGAAAAAAATAATAATAATAACATACTAATGTAAATTGACAGCTTCCATTTCTCTGTTTTGTTTCATCGTTATTACAAGCAGTAAGATAACTTATAATTAGGCTACAAGACACAATTATAGAAAATAAAACTGAGAAAATGTAAAATAACAAATGAATACGTAAGGAAAAGGAAAGCGAACAATGTTAAAACAATGGCTTCCATTTCAGTTTCAGAGATTTGTTTATTCCGAATAACATTAATAATAATAATAATAATAACAATAATAATAATAATAGTAGTAGAAGTAGTAATAATGTGACTATGTTGACAACGACAATAATGGTGATGATGATGATGATAAGAACAATAATACAAAATGAGTGAAGTAGATATTTAATAATGTTTAAGAGGATGTCGACCTTAAGAGTGTCTGCATCCTCTTCAGGTCTCAATGTGACACGTATGTTTCTTGACATTGAATAGATGCCGTTCTAGTTATGAATATATGACACTGACCATTTGATCGGCGTTGGGGTGGAGTTTGTGTATTAGAGAGTTTTATAAAATGATCAGCCATCACGAAGTTTATGCATCTAATTGACAATCGTCTGCTATAAGCAATTTTTTGTTTGTTTGTTTTGCTCAATTATTTTTATACGATTCATATCTTTTCTTTCGCGTGTCAACAATTATTTTTTTTTGTATCAAACATGTCTTACCGCTGGATAATTATTTTCCAACGATTAGTTATTGAGGTATGTATATTCTGTGTCTTTTATTTAGCTATGGCATTTGAAAATTATTCAACTTAATGCTTTAAAACTCATCCATATATCTTTTAAAAACACAGTACTTGTTTTCGAGAATGTTATTTATTTACTTCTGCTTGTTCTTTAATTCAGTTTATTTAAATCGTTTTTTTTTAACATTTTGATGTATAAAATTTCAAATCAACAATGCTTTTAATGAATTGCTTGAGACCTAACTCTTTTTGGAGTCCTGGCGGAGCTGCTGTACTTGAAGTGTAACTGATTCCCTGCCAGACACAGATGACTCCCAGGTTTCCGCTAATGAGTTAACCGTTCATTGCTTGGTGTTTTCCATTTTCCTATTCACTCCCCGCTGTCCTCTTCTCTTTCTTTCCTATTCTGCACTTATTGTTCGCTTCTCAACCACGTGTTTCTGGTTCAGTCGTATTGTGCAGCACCTTGGGCAAGTGACTTCGAATATACCTTCCAGCCGTCTTCTGATCGGATTTAGGAGATGGAAACTGTGTAGAAGCCGGGCCGCTATATATATATATATATATATATATATATATTTACACATAAATTATATATAAATATACATACACGTGCATATGTATGTATGTATGTATGTATGTATGTATGCATGCATGTACATA
>NC_068993.1:19023951-19024778 GCF_001194135.2 Octopus bimaculoides
TATATATATATATATATATGTATATATATATATCCAGATGTATGTGCGTATGTGTATATTTGTGTTTGGCCTTACATCACTTGTCGTCAATCGGTGTTTGTTTATTTACGTCTCCACAACTTAGTAGTTTATCGAACGATCCGACAGAATAGATATCAGAATATAAGCAAGAACTAAGTACCGGAGTCAATTTGTCTAACTAAACGCTTCTAAGTGTAACCCGAAAATGACCGCAGTGAAATGACTGAAACAAGTAAAAGTATAAAGAAAAGAATGCTCTTCGTTAGATTTAGCTTCATAGCCATAAAATGTGATGATATTTTTCTTCACTGTTGTTAGGCCTTGTGTACATAATGCCACGCATGTTGCGACAGCATATTATTTCCAATTCCTATATCTTTTTTCCGTATCCCCACTTCAGTGATGGTTTAAAAAATGTTGCGCCATTATATTTAAGCGCCATTATATTTTAGTTCAAAATTCATTATGATCGATCTTGTCAAGATATACTTTCAAAGTCTATAAATTAACTGCTAATGAATTACTCGCTCACAATGTATAACATACTCGCCAACCCATTACTGAATATTTGTTCACTACAACTGCTGGTATGTCTTCCATGGAATTTGCAGCGTTGTGTGTGTCTGTGTCAAAAATCGTTAGTAAAAATGTTAAGTATTTCAGATTAAACGAAAAGAGCCTGTATTTTAATTACGAACTTTAAATATTAGGTAATTCTACAAAATATATATGACTATGTTTGTGTATGCATATGTGAGTATGTGTGAGCATATATATATATATATATATATATATATATATATATA
>NC_068993.1:19024898-19027164 GCF_001194135.2 Octopus bimaculoides
TGTGTGTGTGTGTGTGTGTGTGTGTGTGTGTGTGTGTATGATGATTAAAATTTAAAAAATTAAATAATTTTGTTGTGCAAATTAAGATTATTGTCTGGAAATATTTAATATATTGCTTTATATTATACATTCATTAAAGTCAATTAATTCTCTCATCGAATGAAAATAATGGCTCCATAAATAATCCATTATATATGCGTGAAATTAAATTCTAAATGTTTTTGAAATTATTTCAATTATTTCTTAAAATGGCTAATTCTGCACGCAAAGGACGTATAACAGCGAGAAATTAATAAGATTATTTAGTTCTTAAATATAATTCTCTATGATTTATTCGTGGAAATCTAAGAGAACACGGTACAGTTAATTGCAAGCCTTTTTGAAAGGAAATATTGGACACGATAAATTTGTAATAAAATATTGTTAATATTGTTTCAAAACAAAGACTACAAACAAATACTGACAAAACCACAGATTCATTTGCACGCTCGCGCACCATCCTACAAACTGTAACGGAAATATTAGAGTATTATGGCATACATATTCCCATGTATATGTTACTTTGTGTGTTTATGTGTTAGTTTTTGTGCTTGTTAGGGTTTATTACCATGTTTTTTTTTCTAGACGCCAGGACTCTGCTCGGTTTATATTACACTATTATCCATAAAAACATATACACATACCCACAGAGATTCAGTAATACATAAACTTCAAGTTTGCAACGATGCGCCTAGAATTAATATTCATCAAGCTATAAACATATGGCAAATAAAACATATTTTATAATTTCTTATTATACAGGAAAATACCATATATCTCCACATTACAATTATCCTGAAATGAAATATAAAACTCGTACTTTTTAGAGTTTATTAAAAACAATGATTCATTATCTATCTATCTATCTATCTATCTATCTATCTATCTATCTATCTATCTATCTATCTATCTATCTATCTATCTATCTATCTATCTATCAGTTTTCGCTTTTATTAGATCCATTCCAAGAAAAGTAATTAAATTTCCTTCCCTCAAAGACATACATGCATGTGTATATAATTTTTCTTCCTCCGTTTTACGGACTATTTGTACTAAGTGCCACTGAAGTCGAATATCACTTTTTAAAAATAATTATTTCCTTTTCGGGGTCGATAAAACAAGTGCCTGCTGAGTAGTAGGGTCGACTATACCCTTCCCCCGAAATTGCTGGCCTTTTGCCAAAATTTGAAACCATTATTATTATTATTATTATTATTATTATTATTATTATTATTATTATTATTATTATCATTATTATTATTATTCTTGTGTGATAGAGCAGTGCATGCCATCAAAGCCCAGTATACCCATCATGACTACCCGTCTGATAAGGGTACACCAGGCACATGCATCATAACCATGTGTGGGTGACATGGTGACCTGGTATCAAGATAAACAGCGCATGACCTTGCAGGTGGGCCCAGTTAGAATTTTCTTCAGGTCGAGTAGCCCATCCCGCTCAAAAGCTCCCCGAATAAGGGTTGTTTAAGAATATTCAGCGAAACACTTATGTTTCCAGAGGTGAATGATCCACATCTTAAAAAATTTCTCTCAGCACATGGCTATGGTGTTCCCCCACTACTTCTTCTCGTGATCAGAGATGTACATATTGTCGCCTAGTAAGGGATATGCTCAACTGGTTAAGATCAAACAACTGACAAGCAAACATGTGGTATTCATCAGAATATTTGCTGTAACCCATCTTTTATACCAAGACTAAACAATGTACACGATAACACTTCCAATCAGTTAAGATCAGAAACCATGAGAGCCACTGCCTGGTATGCATCCGAGCATTTTATTATTATTATTATTATTATTCAGTAGTTTTATTTTTATAACGTGCTTTCACTTCACTACCGAGCGCAGCTCTGTGCGCCTTGGGTATGTGCTGTGGTTTGCTATGGTGCTCTTATGTTTACTGTATTGAGAGTGTTTTGCGTAGGATGTGTGCAGAGCCCAGTAGTGCAATTTTCTGTATGTTATATATATTTGTAAGTCCTGCTATTTTTGTTATGTATTTGTCTGAATATTTTTTTATTATACCTAAGGCACCTACTATGATAGGAATTGTTTCTGTTTTTAGATTCCACATTCGAGTTATCTCTATTTCCAGGTCTTTGTATTTTGAAAGTTTCTCTACTTCTTTTAGAGAAACGTTGTCATCTGCTGGTATTGATACATCAATTAGAAAGCATTTTTTTTCTTCATGATCTCTGACAACTAC
>NC_068993.1:19027444-19030170 GCF_001194135.2 Octopus bimaculoides
GTGATGCTCTTATGGTTACTGTATTGAAAGTGCTTTGCGTAGGATGTGTGCAGTGCCCAGTAGTGCAATTTTCTATATGTTATATATATTTGTAAGTCCTGGTGTTTTTGTTATGCATTTGTCTGAATATTTTTTAATTATACCTAAGGCACCTACTATGATAGGAATTGTTTCTGTTTTTAGATTCCACATTCGAGTTATCTCTATTTCCAGGTCTTTGTATTTTGAAAGTTTCTCTACTTCTTTTAGAGAAACGTTGTCATCTGCTGGTATTGATACATCAATTAGAAAGCATTTTTTTTCTTCATGATCTCTGACAACTACATCTGGCCTATTTCTCTTTCTGTGTGTATTGGCATATCCCAGAGTATGGTTGCTTTCTCGTTTTCTGTGACCTTTCCTGGCGTGTGCCTATACCATCTTTTTTCTGTTGTTATTCTATAGTGTTAGCATAGCTTCCAGTGTATGTAGGTCCTAACTCTGTCATGTCTGTGAATATATTCCTTCTTAGACAGGACGGGGCAGCTAGTACCGTAGGGTACCGGTCCGTTTATTTCCGTTGTTAAATTGTTTTGCACGTGTAGGTTTTCGTACTTTTTGTGTAACAAGTTTAAAGCACTTCTCGATTGTTATTGTTGGGTTGAATAATACCGGTATTATTTAATTTATTTGTAATTTTTTTGTACATGGTGTTTTGGGCCGGAGATAGTCTGGTGTTGATGGCCCTCTTCTGTTGACCAGTCTGGAACGGGGGTGGGGGAGCAGCAGTTTTTCGTTTATTTTGGCAATTTCATGGCAATGATTTTGCAGTAATGGTTTTTTCGGGTTTTAGGAAGTTTTAGTGGATGAGTCCAGCAGTACACCACCAAAAAGTCACCATAACCTTCTTTTTGAAGAGCTCGGGTTTATGGAAGGTTTCTGGTGCTTCATTTTGGTCCGCTCACTGCAAAGAAGGTTTTTTTTATTATTGTACAGAATCCACTTTTCATCGCAAGTTACAATCCGATCGGGAAATGAATCGGTTTGGTTACGGAGAAGAAGTGACGAGCAAATTTCATATCTGGGCATTTTTTGATTGTCATTCAAATCGTGTGGTACTCATTTGTCGAGATGTTTTGAATTTCCGATCGTATGTAAATGGTTGCAGGCAGTTTTCTAGTTAACTTGAGGTTCTTTTGCCAGTTCTCGAATGGTTTTACTTGGATGTTTCTCAATGACAGCCTTTAATTGAAGTCATCGATGACAGAAGGGCATCAACTATGCTCACGATCTTCAAGACTCAGGTCTTCACTGCGAAATCGTTTGAATCCTTTTCAAGCTGACCACCCACTGGGCATTTCCTCACCAAATGTTTCGTTGATATTTCGAGGAGTTTCAGCTGCTTTACGTCCTTTTTTAAAGTTGAATAGCACAATTGCTCGAATATCGTGCTTTGACAGTTGGATTTCAGATGATTGTAACAACAGTGAAAAAAAATATCAATGTTTATTTATTGATGCATTTGGACAAGTCTATGTCTGTATTATCAGAAAATTGCAAAAAATGTTTAAAAAAATACAAAACTCTTCAGAAATCCGGTACAAATACTTCATGGTTCAAAACGGTGCTTACTTTTTACTCAACCTGATAGTTGATATTTTGTTTGTAACTATGGTAGGTGTTAAACTCCGTCTCGTGAGTTTTGTTGCTTTTCTACTCCTTCGCCTTAATTAACTTTCAGATCCAAAAGCCTTCAAGTAGCATCTGAGGCTTCAAATGACAATTATCTGTTTCTGACTTCCAGCATCAAACTTCTCCCGCTAACAGTGTTCACATGAGCAGAATATTAATCTCTGGAATAGGGTTATTCTAATATCATCTGAACTGATTTTAAATCTGACGAAATAAATAAAAGGTCCACATAAATAACTTCGATTAAAACTAATTGTAAAATTGTCCTTACATTCATGAAAGTGTTAACATCTTGTACAACAAGATCACTGTAAATGTTTGGATGTCGAATTTAATTTAGTACCATGAAAGATAATTTTTCATGTAAAATTCATTAGTCAAATATACCTTCATTAAAAACAAGTTCTACCTACTTTTCAAAAAAGGGCTACGGCGGGTAAACTGTTACTTTCTCATTCTTCAGTCATGCTTCATTTTACATCACATACGGAGACAATATAGAGGGAGTACTATATATATATATATATAACTAGAAAAAGAATTCTTCCGCAAAAAGGCTAGTAAAACTCTTATAATAGATGTCATAACATTCTGTATAAAATAATTTTAAAAATACTGTATTAATTCTCATAAACTATCAAATATATATACATATATATATAAGTATATATAAAGAGGGAGAGAGAGAGGAGAGAGTAAATACAAGAACAGCAGAATAAGTGCACGTACAAGGCTTGGTGGCAGACAATGCGTAGAAAACGGCATGTGAGAAAGAAAGGACCCTAGAAACAAACGAAGAGGAGAAAAGAAAGTAATTGATAGGGTTATTAAAAAAGGAGCATAACAAATGAGAAATGTGTATTATATCATTTATTTTAAAGTAATATATATATTTATATTTTGAAAATTAGTATTCACTTCATAATTGTGTATAATCACCCAAAAATCTATTGAACTTTAATTATAATTATTGCATATTTGCCATGATACCTCATGTTACTTTTGGTAGCAACAGCAAACTTCCAGTTGCCCGTCATATGACGGTAACACCCTAG
>NC_068993.1:19030189-19034629 GCF_001194135.2 Octopus bimaculoides
TATATATATATATAAATAAATATAAATATATATATACATATATATATAGTGAGATATTACATACACATATATATATACATCTACATACACGTATGTGATAGTATACTCATGTATACACACACACGCACACACACACACACACACACACACACACACATATATATATATATATATATAACATATCTAAACGTATATGTGTATAAATATGCACTCTTTTGGCGCACACGCACACGCTCCTCCCCACACATACACACACATATATAGATATATATTCAGGTTGTCTTGGTATTGAATATATTGCTTTGCTTCGATAAGGATAGTCCAAAATGAACTGAATATAAAAAATGGCATGATATACTATCATTTAAGCAGTTGGTAGAGTTATTTTGACGAAAGTAACGTTTTAGTTTATTTCAAGATTCACACTTTGAATATATTGTCAAATTTCATGAATTAATGGTTTATTATATTTTTAGTGCTGGCAGATGTTAGTGTACATAAACACATATAAGTATACCTTCATCAAACGGTAGTAGTTGTAATGCATTCTGGAAAACAGATGTTCGGTTCTTTTGTTGTGGAATAAGGTGCCTGGAATTCTTTGCGAACGCACCAATTTTTTATTCGTCTTATTCCTCTTAGAATAGTTTGAACAAAATTATGATCTAGAAGTAAGTTAAATAAGGAATTTTCGAAAAAAAAAGCAAAACATTTTTAGCAATTTATGGATAATTTCAAAATAGATGTTTGTAAATTCATGCAGTATTTCCGTATGTTTTGAGCTACTGATAAATTTATGTTTATATGTATACTTAAATATCGCTCTATCTGTGTGTCTGTTTCTCTCTCTCTCTACATGTATATATATGTGTGTGTGTGTGTGCATGTGTGTGTGTGTGTGTGTGTGTGTGTGTGTGTGAAAACGTGTTTTATCTAAAAATAAATCATATACAAATAGTATGACTATGTTTACATACACAAGTGCATACGATCGCTTTCTCTCTCTCTCTCTCTCTCTCTCTCTCTCTCTCTCTCTCTCTCTCTCTCTCTCTCTCTCTTTCTCTCCCCCTCTTTCTTTCCCTCTCTCATTAAATATTTTTCATACAGGCTGGCGTTCGAAAAAGTTGCCTTGGTTCCGTAGCGTAGTGTTACAGGAATAATTTTATACACACGAGAAAGCATCCAGCTTTTTTGTTTGCAAGTGTCTTTGTGTTATTTCGACCGCTAGTAAACTCTGAACAAATATGGCGCATTAGTCAATTGTTTGCTATGCATCCTCTCTACATTAGTTGATTGTAATAATGTAAGATTGCATTATTATCTTTTCAGCAAGATAACGTACTCAATAACGGAAAGAGTGGAGATTGTGGAAGCCTATGTGAGAACGGGTTCTGTTAAGCAAACGCGTGAAATTTTTGGAGTCAAGTTTCCGGTTAAAGGCCTACCTAAGGAGAATTATAAATGTTCGTTAAAAAGTGGCATGGTACGGGGTCAGAAGTGGCGTGCTACGTCTCCAAACAGAAAGACGCTACAGTTCGAACGCCGGAATTTATTTAGGATATTCGCCAAAGGATTACTTGCAGTCCAAAGAAATCAACATATAAGTAGGCGCGGCAGTCTCACATAACCAGGAGGTCATGCCTGTGGGTGTTGAAAAGTCTGAAGTTGAAGCCATATCATTTCACATGTCTACAGCATTTAAAATGGGACGACCGAAGGAAAGTAGTAAATTGTTGTGCATGACTTCTGAATAGTGGTTACAAGCGGTCGAAATAATACAATGACACTTGCAAACAAAAGACTGGGTACTTTTTTTGTATGTAAATTTATCTCTGTATTTACACATTGCTACGGAAGCCTGCCTACTTTTTCGTGCACCACTTTATGCGCGCGTGGTGTGTGTGTGTGTGTGTGTGTATGTGTGTGTGTCTCTCTTAAACGGACAATCTCTCGAACGAATTTGCTCAATTTTCGTCTATAATATTTCACTCATAAGTCTTTAATACCCGTATACTGCTTAAGGTGGTGCTCAATGGGGGATTGAAACCGAAAACATCTAGATACAGAGAGAATACTTATATCTCCTCCCAATGAAACGATTTGTAGTTAGCATGCAAGTTAATGAAAAAGCTCTTCTATCATAAAGAGAAAACGCTGAACACAGATGTGAGTTAAAACCCCATTATAACTATTAAGATCAACCAGTAATAGAGTCTCTATGGGTTGTTTGAACTTCAAGAAATGACTGCCAAATCTTCCTCAAATTATTCCAATCCATTTTGTTTGGTTTAGATGCATAATCTTTTCCGCCTAAACGAAACTTGTATTCATTGGAATTTTCCCTATATTTACTCTACCAAATGAGCAGTTTACTTCACAGCCACATGGCTCCGCGTCCAGTCCCACTGTTTCATACAAAATCACACATATTTCATACAGTTCAGTCCCACACATTTTAATGCAGAGGCAGCTCATGTAATTGGTGCCATTAAACGATATATTCTACCAATTTATATATCGTTTCATCTGACATTGAATATCTCACACCACTGTTAATTAGGCCGCATCACAAAGAAGCCAGTAATTGGAGGTATTATTTCAACTCAGAACGCAAACTGGTCAGAACAGGTAGTGCAAAAATTTAACAAATTGTTCAAAATTTTAACAAATCTGCTCATCCACTGTATTGCACTTCCTTTTAAAAACATCTGTAGGGTATGTAGGAGTGTTTAATTTTACAACCCGGTACATGAGTAGATTTAACGTCTAATCTGCTGCATGAATTTGTACAGAGTCTCCAGGCTTAGAATATTTCCTGTCTCCAGTCTTGCAGGCATTGTAATGAGATCCGAAAATATCTAAGAAAACAAAATTATTTTCCTCTTACGGCTGCACATGTATCGAACTAACGGCTTTATTTTGCTACTATATCACTAAAGACTGTTTTTGGACACACATATTTAGCCTTGCTGGATGCAATAACGATACTTTTGAAAACTTCCGGCATTAAATGTTCTAGAACCTAATTAAATATGATTTAGTGTTCTGCTACTTTCTTTCCTTAGACTTTTGTATATTACAAGTTTCTCTAGGGAAGCATTATCGTTAATTATATGCATCTTGTCTTAATTAGAAGGTTATAATTTATATGGTTTGCATATTGGGTTTAGCACATAGACATACTTACACACAGACATTGATTGTTGTAAACAAGAATGTTATGCCTATATGTATGTAGGTCTTTATTTTAGTATTTATGTATATATATCCATATTGATTTATTTGAATCATTCACGAAAGAAATATGGTCAATATGTATGTGTACACGTATGTTTTTGTATGTATGTATGTATGTAAGTATGTGTGTATGTATGTATGTATGTATGTATGTATGTATGTATGTATGTATGTATGCATGCATGTATGTTCGGTCTTTTCTATTTTTAATTACTTGAAATTTTCCTGCAAGGAAGGCGCTGATTTCTAACAAAGATACAAAACTTTATCGTCGGAATGCAGATAATGAAAACAAATTCAACTACTCTCGTGGTCGTTTCTACGGTGATTTCGTTTCGCCTGACTGTGAAGTATATTAAGTTTTTGTAACTTATATAAAAGAGGCTCTCCCCGGACAGAAACAAACAGCTTCTGGTGTTTAAGCAGCGCCGGTATGTTAAGCATGCGGTATTTATAATGCTTACATCACTCAGCGGCTTCTATTGCATAATTTGAATGTATACTACTAATGAGATGCAATTGAAAACGAGTAGATAGTTTATACACTGTCTGTATATTCTTCAGTCTCATGATTTCAATCTCGATTTGGATGTGACACGAGTGCGCGGCATTGATGAGCTGCAATACAACAAAATACAGTTCTTGGCACTCTCGTGATCACTTCTAATGATTTCGTTTCCATAGAACTAGAGTATAATGAGATTTTAAAATACTATAGGCCTTTAAAGGGATCACTTCTCGGACGGAAAACCGCAGGTGCTGGTGTTTAAAGAATCCACCTACTTTCAGTATGTGGTTTTGATAGTATTTTCCTTATAGAACTGCATCAATCATATATACAGAGATGTCTCAGACACATTCTCAATGTTGGCTGGACCTAAAAAATTCCAGACACACAGGTCTTGAGGACAACTGAAATCTTGAGTATTGAGGCAATGGTGCACAAGCAACGGTTACGTTGGTCTGGTCCTCTTATTAGAATGAAGGATAGCAAGATTCAGTATTTTTGGCAAGCATACAGTTCCAGGAGTCATTCCAGTGTATACACAGTTAATTATATTACCGGACTAGGTTTTAAAGATTAAGCAGTAATGTGTGAATGAGTGTATACACATGTATTTTATGCTGTAACGTCTCATTTTCTCTCTTGTATATATATATATATATATATATATATATATATATATATATATATATATATAT
>NC_068993.1:19034996-19053257 GCF_001194135.2 Octopus bimaculoides
ATATATATATATATATATATATATATATATATATATATACAACATACGATATACTTACATATACGAGCGTATACATACATATATATGCATGTATGCACACGGCCAGTTTGTATTGCCCGCCTAACAGCTCCTCGTGCGATATGGTCAGAATACCACCACAGTGAATATAACGACGAAATAAATATATAAATAAGGATAAGATCGGTATTTGAAAACCAGTATTCAAATATGTACCCCAACTGTGGTACATGCCCCAACCTTTTGGAAGGGTTATAATACTATTTTAATCAAGGGCAACAATTTACAATTAAATCAAATTTCACTTGTGCATCCGAAAATCTGATCTACGAAATCAGATGCTCGGGCTGCCAGAAAGACTATATCGGTAGCGCGGGGAATTCTATCCGTCAACATTGTACGGTGCATCGTCAACAGATAGCCTCACCACAATACCGCCAAATTTATCTCAGGGAACATATCGACGTATGTTCGAAACAAGCACAACCTAAATTTACTATTTTCACTGTATATAAATTTGCTGACCGGACTTCTAGACAAGCCCCACTCAATAAAGAGACATATTTCAACCCAACATGCAAACCTGAACTTAACACCAATTCATTTTAATTGTATTACTAATTGACACTTAATTACTTGACTCCTGGACACCCATTCATATTAAACCTGAGTCATAATAGGTCCGACATGACTCTTATGAAGAACGTATTCATATCTTGGCAATTGCTTTGTTGTTCATTTTCTATTGGACTGATTTATTTTATTAAATTGTGGAATTGCAACATATACAAAAAAGTTATATATGTATGCCAACCACAATTTTTAGGTATAAATTACTGTTCATACCTATATGTATACATATATACATATATATTTTTACAAGCGAGAAAATGAGATGTTAGAGCTAAAATACATGCATATACTCATTCACACATTACTGCTTAATCTTTAAAACCTTGTACGGTAATATAATTAACTATGTATAAAATGAAATGACTCCTGTAACTGTATGCTTGCGAAAATCACTGAAGAGCTTCATGAAGAAACAAGAGTTGTTCCCCTTGACATATTGCTTCATCTCTGCTCACTTTTTTTTCAAAGATGGCATCCTATTGAAAACAAAAAATTTTCTCTATATAAGTTGACAATCCTTTGATCGTGAAACCGGTACTTATTTAATTTGTAATGCTGTAATATGATACTAATATCACCATGAACTTCATTATACAAACTTTCTGTGACTTTTACATTTCTTTTCTTTCTTATATACCTATCCTACGTGTATACAGAACTTTCCATTCTTCACAATATATATATATATATATGTACCTGTGTGTGTATGTGTGCGTGCGTGTGTGTCTTCGTGTATGTGTTTGTCAACCACTCCCGTGTTGGTGTGTTTGATGTCTTTGTAACTTAGCAGTTCAGCCAAAACCCTATAGATTAAGTACCAGGATTGACAAATAATAAGTAATACGGTCAATTCATTCGACTAAAAGTTCTTCGTGGTGATGCCCCAGCATGAAACAAGTAGAAGATAAAAAATAAGATATGCAAATATATACGTAAACTCACACATGCACATGCGATCACAAACACTTACACAAACGCATGAATACACACACACACACACACACACACACACACGCACACACACACACACACACACAAACACATACACACACGTACGCACACACGCACGCACGCACACACACACACAAACACAACCAAAATGGCTCAGACAAAAGTAGCATTCATTTTCTCAGGTCGTTTAATTTGCCTCAATTGATCAATAGACCAATTTATTATACTTATAATGACTACTGGGAACAACTGTAACCCCAATATGTTCCAATAAAGTAATACCATTATTTTAAACTTGTTTCTTATACACACACACACAAACACACGCACACACACACACACACACACACACACACACACACACACACACACACACACACACACACACACACACACACACACACACACACACACACACACACACACATATATATTGACTTCTAATATAAGGATAGCATTTTTCAAAAATCTTATCAGTGACCAGCATATTAAAATACCTTTTAAGGTGAAAATTATAAACAATTATAAATAAGGGCACAAGAAAAAGATTACATATATATATCACTGCATATCTTTTGCGTCTTGCTCTCCAAGGAGTACAGCCTCATCTCTTTTAGTTTCTTCCAGTTGTCCATCTATTGCACTAAAGGAATTTTTAAATACAGTGGCGTTAGATTGCCTCCAATTCTATCTTTAATTTGACGCTGTGTGGTGACAATAATTGGGGAAATAATAAGTGACTGAACACGAAATGATAAGTGACTGAACACGAATGTTCTCAGCAAGAGCATCATTATTTCGCTTTTACATGTCCTGAATTATCTGAGAACCCAGCCAGTCAGTCGTCTGCTCGTTGGCGCCTTCTTAGTAATATGCACATGGAACGATTCACCGACGCTTCCTCTTGTATTGCAATACCGGCTGGTATTTCATATACGAATTGCAGTCTGTGGACCGGTAGCGGAGTGCTTGAAACTTGTTAACACTGAATAACATTGTTTTTATCAGAGCACTTGTATATTGCGTTCAAATCTTTATATAGTTTTAAGGTATCTTCAGGGTCTTTGACTGTTTGTGATACTTTTGTGTTATCAGCACAGCTTGTAAGTGTAGCTGAGTGTATGAATGATGGTAGGCCTAACAGAGCCATAACAAACAGCAGAAATCACTGATCAGTTCTCTGAGAAATTTCCCTAAATATTTATGTCTCATCAGAGAGAGAATGCCATTGACTATAATTGCTTAACTCCTACCTCTTGAAAAGTCATGCTCCTATTCCTCTAGTTTACCAATGATACTGGAGAAACACAGTTTGTGCCATATCATTCTGTGATAGACTCTCATGAAGGCGTTGACAAAATCGAGATATATCACATCCACACTTTAACAGCACAGCTACAATTTCAGTAGCCAGTTATAATGATGTAGTAGCTGTGCAAAGCAGCTTGTTCCTGGACAGAGGCCATGTTGCGTCTCAGTGAGCAAGCCACTATTCATAACACTCTATACACATACATACATACATACATACATACATACATACATGCATGCATACACACACACACACACACACACACACACACACACACACACACACACACACACACACACACACACACACACATACACACACACACACACAGATACACACACACACACACTGAAATAGATAATGGTGAGCTAGGTTATGTTTACTCGAAAATACTTGGATTTTCAGGCAAAGAAAGTGCCCAGCTTACTCGACACTATACAAATAGTATTTGGAAGTAAAGCAGTAAACAGGATTTTTGTTAAGTCCGTCATGTAACAACATATTTTTTAACCAAATTTTAGCCTTAGAAGTTTGTTTCTTTGGTAGAAGCTAGTTCGTCTTTGCAAAAAAATTATTTAACTATTTATAAAATCAATAAATCGATGCATATACAGGTAGACGCACACATAGAAATACACGTACACACACACACATATATATGCAATTTGTACATGTATACACATATAAATGTATTGTGTATATATTAATATATATGCATACATAAATCTATTGATTATATATATATATATATTCATGAATATATATATATATATATACATGAATATATATATATATATATATATATATATTCATGTATACATGCACGCACATAAACACTCACACACACGCATACATACATCCATTCATACATACATACATGCACAAATACTCGGTTGATGTTAAAATTCCAATGAAGGAGCCTTGGATCTAGGTTAGAAACCGCCTCTTTCTCTATTGGCAACAAATCTTGAAATAAAATTGAATAATGACATGTATATATATATATATATATATATATGTATATATATATATAAATATAAATTTATTTGTATGAAGAGAAAGGTTGAGAGAAGTAAGTGTGACAGATATATTAAGTGTGAAGTAGGTACCCTTGCGTTTGCTGTATTTTATGACTAGCAAGAGGACATTCAACAAATATCAATATATCAATATTGTAAACGGACAACGTATGAAAAAAAATCTCTTTAGAAAATGAAAGACGAACATGAAAGTATGAATTCGTTACGAAGAATTTTATGCAGTAGCATAACAATGTAACAGACACATGGGGACCAGCATAAAGCATAATTGTCTTGATTTGGACACTAACGCTGTGCATGGTTTCATTATAACAATTTATGATTTGTAGCATTGGTACAAGCGCACACAATTGGATGAGAAATATAATTGATTAAATCGACTCCAGTATTTGTCTGATACTATATTCTGTCACTCCCGGAAGCATGGGAGGCAAAGGTGAAGTTTATACATTAGTGGTGTGTAATATCGTCAGAAGGCTAGGTAGTGTGTAGAATGAGTTTAATTAGCTAAATCAGTTTCATTGTTAAATGGTAAGGTGGGGAGCTGGCATTACCGTTAGCACACCGAGCGAAATGCTTAGCAGTATTTCGTCCATCTTTACGTTCTGAGTTCAAATTATGACGAGATCGACTTTGCCTTTCATCCTTTCGAGGTTGATGATATAAGTTCTAGTTACGCACCGGATTCGATGTAATCGATTATCCCCCACTCAAGGTTCCATGCACTGTGCCCATAGTAGAAAGGATTGTTAAATAGTTCTTAACTGATAAACTTCGAAATAATGGAAAGTAAAGTCGATCTCGGTGGGATTTGAACACAGAATGCAAGTACATGTAACTAAATTCTGCGTGGTCATTTGAATACCAGTACTTCACAGTCACTTTATTTTACCGACCTAGAACTGAAGAAAGACTAAGCGAATTAAAAGAAACGACTGTATTTCTTAATTCATTCTGAAACTTAAATAAATTATTTGAATCTTTTTGAGAAAAAATGCATAGCCAAGCAGATATACCTTAACTCGTACGTTTCCATTTAAATTTTCTTCTGATTAACATGCTTCTTGATATTTCAGGATTCTTTAGGTGCAGTTTGACTTTGCTTATACTAGAGTTTATCTCTCATTACATTGATTTAACTGTTAGTTTACGTAACAAACTTTTAGAGCTGAGAGATCGGAGAGCAATAGGTGTAAAAGATTAAAAATTTGAAGAAGTGAACAGTTACCGTTTTGTCTAATTCATCAAACTATTTCGCATTTACACACTAGTGCACTGCATGTGTTTAACGCACAGTATCAAGATTAAGTCAAAACCTGAGAAGTTATTCAACGAATCAGGACGGATTAAATAAACCATGTCCTAAATATTATAATTTATCAATAATAAATGCCTAGTTCTTTGATTAATGGTGCCTTCATAAAAATGAATCAATCCAAAATTTCGAAATTGAGTTGATAGAGAGCTCAGCACCCACTCGTACATAAAGATTCTATCAATATTTCTATCTGGAAATAAGTATGCTCTTCGTTTCAGGTGTTGCTCATAATTTGTGGTGCCAAAGCAAAAGGTACAGCAGAAATAAAATTGCTTAAGTTTGTCAATCCAACTGGAAATACTTTTTACGGTTCATGTTGTGATTTCAAGTCATTTTGGTCTTACGAATGTCTCGAATGCGACCATGTGTTTAAGATATGTATCGGGAACATAACAGGGTAAGTTTATCATTTTTTCTTCTGCATTGTAATCTAAATAAAAAAATCGAATTTATATTCAAATAATAATGACACCCTTACTTCATAGACAAATAAAGAATATTTTGATACCAGCAAGGGATTGATACGTATTTTATCGATTCAGAATTTTATTTAATCGCAGTTGAACTTGGATTCAGATTCCAGATAGATAAAAACTAAGAGCAAACTATGCTGTTGCTTATTTTACTAGAGATTAGTTAACTTCCGGCCTACAAGATAATATATTAGGCAACGTATTTAATCAAATATGACTTTGCTGCAATTATTCTTCGTAACTGAAGTAGATTTATGATTTTGAAGGAAATTTCCAGGTTTGTTGATTGGTTTTACCGACGTCTTCTCGGCGAGCACATTTATTTCTATCGCTCAATCAACCAAACTCTAATCAGATGCCGTCTGGTGATATATTGGATTAATATAAGCTCGAACAGTACCAGCTAGATGAGAGTTTTGTTAGTTTGTAACACTGACTTCAGTCTCACGATTATTGCTTGGAGAACAATGGACTTTAGAGTAATGACCAGTTTTAAATGAATAATGTCAGCGCCAAATATACCGGTGACGATCATGGAAGTTAATAACTTATAGAAACCTTTATATGATTATATTAGTACGAATTTATAATTATCATTGACGTACATTTACTAATTCCTGCAAATAGAAAGAGCACCTACTCGATATAATAGGATTTTAAGCATAATAATTTGTGAATAGTATGCATTTCAATGAAGTTTGACTAAATAGTTGAAAGTTTCTGTAACTGACAAAATAGGGTCCTTTTTTATTTACAAATACAGGATCTCATTTTAAACAAAAACATTTTAATATTTTCTGTTTAACGTATACATGCAACAGCAAGACGGTCATGCACTGATCAGACTTGCTTCTATAATTGGAGTTCTGTTTTAGCTTACTGGCTTTGCATAGAAGAATAGCAAAGTAAAAGTCTAACTCCACAAATTCTCCATCTGTAACTTGATTTTTATAAACTAGTCGTATGCAAAATTTTACCATAACTTTTCTAGACTACAGAATCGCTCACGAAATAATTTCACCTTCAACCTCTTATTGTTTCACAAGAGAAAAAAAGATGAACATAGACAGATTTATAATTTTTCATTAAGAAACCTGTTTATGGACTGAAACAGGAATCTTTGCAAGGATAACTGCAGAATACGTGTCCTCATGATTTGGTTAAGTTTTAAGATCTGCAGCTATTTGTTTAAGGCAACGGAATTATATTTGTTGAGTTATAGTTTCAGAACTTTATTTAATTTATTTCATTAACTTTCTTTTATTCATTTTATCTCAATCAAAATAACTCCAATAGGTTCCACACTTACAAAACTGGTCAAATTTAGAAAACTGTTAAAATTTGCATAACTCGTCAAATTACCAAAGTTTTCTTCCGTGAAGTGGAAATATTAGTATGCAAGAAATCACATTACCAATTAGGCAGATTTTTGTTTCAGAGAAAACATAGTAAAATTTACTCACGTATTGGAGAAATTTCTTGAGAAATAATAAATACCAAGAGGATACACTAATCAGGATCGATATATCGAATTGTATTTACATCATTTGGATAACCACTCGCCAAGCAAAATACATACTTGTTAGTTTTAAATAGAAAATAAATTATATTTGGTTTCGTCTCTGCTATAAAATGGCGTCGTGAAAACGTGAGCAAATTTAATACAATTTGCATAAATGAAACTTTTGTTGATGGAATGTGTAAATACATTAATATGGCTAATTTCTCTGGACAATAACTTCTTAAACTGTCTGGAGTGATTTAAAAGTAATCTTTCTATAGAAACAAAAGAGCACTGCATAAAACTAGCTGTTGTGTTCAAGTTTGCTTTCCTACAGTTTATATCCTAACTTGGATGAACTAGCATCCTTAGATTAATTAATGATATATGTACGAATAATGTATACTTTTCTAGTCTGGATTAAAAGCAAGAAATCATTTCTTTTCCTATCATAGAATGATTTCTGTATAGTAAAATTCAGTTGCTTGCGATTCAAGTCTTTAAACTGATCCACACTTGCCTGCTGAAGAGAGATCGCTTCTTTACTCTCCTGTTACTCCGCTAAAGACATGCTTACCTCAAAACCAAGTTTTGCCGTGATTTAAAGCAAACGTATTATGGATGGACGAGAAATCATAATTTTTCAGGGTAATCATTCAGAATTATTAGGAAAAGGCATTACATCTACAGTGCCTGAGGAAATATTGTGTCTAATTAACATTAAATAACTCACTCGTTGGCTGACTGATTTAGTTTAAAATCATGTCTACAAAAGAAGCCCTATCTCTCCGAATCATCACATTATACCAATATATAGCATTATCAAGTGTATTGATAACGTAGAAAGTGTCGGTGTAGCGACGACCTATCGATGTGTTGACATTTTGTCGGTTATGCTAAAAACAACTCCAAATATACCTACACAAGAATAGCAGAGCATAAATGTTGTTACTCATAGTACTATCAACAGAAATTGGGGATATATAGGTAGCTATCTAATGTAATATCTTCTTCTGTCTATAGATATCTCTAACTTTCCCATCCCTCTATCTCTCCCACTCTTTCTCATCCTCTGTACATGCATACACGCTTATGTACATATGTGCATCTGTGTATGTTTGCATGTACCATGTATGCGTGTGTGTGTAATATTTATAAATAATACAATATGCATTAGGAAATCTAAACTGTACTACTTCGATGTGATACGTAAAAAAATATGTATATATATATATATATATATATATATATATGCATTATGTGTGTGAGTGTGTGTGTGCACGTGTGTGCACGTGTGTGCGTGTGTACGTGTGTGTATGTATACGTATGTAATATATACATACAGAGATACATGGATTCAGAAAACGTGGCTATCGCAATAAGCTGCTCTAACGGACACGGCTATCAGACCACATCATAATCCAATACAGACAAGTGTATATAATGCTCATTTCTGTACACTTGTAGGTCAAGTAGCATGGAAACGTGTGAATTTGGGAAGCAGATTACAGGAGCAGTGAAGAAAAATCAAATTCAATTTACCTCTGACATCGGTGGAACTAAAAACCCTCTAAAATTCTCCGTCAACACTTGGCCGGTGAGTATAAAAGGCTTTTGTTAATACAAGTATTGTGATGGCGCATGGCCTAGTGATTAGGCTGTTGCACTCACAATCGCTAGATCGTGGGTTCGATTCCGTGCATGCGCTGCGCTCTTGAGCAAAACACTTCATTTCACATTGTTCCAGTTTCATTTCGATCACATGTTGGCCTGCTTGCCTAGCCAGCGGGATGGTAGCATTTGAAGGCTTAAAAATGCGAAAGCGCATTGTGACAAGCGATGTGTAACAATGTCTTATAGCTTGGTCAGTCAGGTGATCACAGGACAACAAATATATTATTTGATTTTTCGGTAAGTATAAACAGATTTTTATTAATACAGTAAATATAGTTTGATTTTTACATAATAAGATGTGCAACCTATAGAATTGATCAAATGTGGACTCATGCGACTGATGTTTCAGTAAACTGATAGTTTTGCACAATTTTGAGCCTAATGTTTGGAAGAGAAACACCTCGATAGTTACAAAACCACCAGAATACATCGCTGATCTGGTAGTCTTTGTAATTTGTGAAGTATGCGCTCATTTACACATCGCCCACCAATATACATTATTTTAATTAATGCCAGTGGAACAGTCACTTTAGCGCACATATACCTGGATGGTTTAATGCTTTACTTTTCAGCTACATAGTTCGGTGTCCGATACTAATAATAGGGCCCCTTCGCCATAGGTTGATCCCATGGTTATGAGTCGAATTTGATAGACAGAAGCTATACAGGTTTTCATATCTCTCAAACTTTCTTAATTGTTATAATGTAAACGACTTACAACTCTTGTAAGATGGAAGTTCTTAAATTGACGGAGAAAATTTGTAGTATTGCCTTGGTATAGTGGTTAGACTGTCTCATTTTTACAGAAAATGTAGGTTCGAGTCCGACAGGCTCCCACCGATTTCTTGGTTCCATTCAATGTTTGATTTTGAACCAAATGTTATTTATGCTTTCATGTTCTTCGAGTTCTACCGTTACAAAAATTATTTCTTATTTCACGAAATAAATATACATGCATGGTGTGCTCGTCGGTTGTACCCGCATAGTTTCAGATTAAGTTCTGCACCATGTTGTCATGGACAAGTGCCTTCCCGAATAGCTCCTTCCCGACTAACTCTTTGTGAGTGAATATGGGAGATGAAAAATTGTGAGAAGTCCATACACGGACACACACTCACGAACACACACCATCGCAAACAATCACACACACAAACACACACACAAACACACACACACAAACACACACAATCAAATACAATCACTCACACATGCCGTCAGACATATTTCTATTCAGGTTCACTCACATGACCAAATAGATCAGTCAGTTGAAAATCTAAGTAATGTTGCTACTATTAAGAAACTGCTATATACAATTTCAAAACTCATTATCAGTTCAGATTTATACAAAATAAATTTCTTCTGGTGTCTCTGTGTTTCAGTTAATCACGGAAGTTCTCTAATATGATTGTTTATATGTACATAAGTACATAGTTTCTTAGAGACGTAGAAAGTATTTACCGTATTTTAACGTGTACAAGGAATTCTTTTTTGTAAAAAATTAGGTTAAAAAAATATGGAAGTTTCTTATACATGGATAGTATTATAATCTCTTACATGACCTTTTTTCCTCAAAATTTAAGCCCCCCAAATTAAGGGGTTCCATATAGAGGAGGATTTCTTATACACGTTAAAATACGGTAATAATGTTATTTCATATTAGCTAAAGCTCAAAAAATAAAATATTGCCATTAGTTTAGATGGGAACGCTTTTTAGTGCCACGTGCTTAGTCGGGAACAAAATGAGTAAGTTGTGCAAAATGCGTAATTTCTGATTTCTCGTTCTTTTGTCCTCACTTGTTTGAAGCCATTACATTGCAAATATTGCATCCCCATTTTGTAGTGTTGCATTTTCTGTGGGAGTTGAAATTAGTCAGCATTGTTGTTGTTGAGGCTGAGAGAATTTGAAACAGTCACTCGGCATGTACTTTTTTTGAGAATTTTTATTCTCAAGTTTAACCCGATTGTATTTAGATTGGTAATAAAATATCTGGATAATTTGGGTGTTTAACAAAAATCCAAGTCACTTTTCCCCACACTAATATCTAATTTGATCATTTTCAGTTTTCAATAAAATAAAAATAATGACTAATGCGGGGCAAAGTGGGTAATGAATAATTTCAATAATTTATTTGTTTCAACATCATGGCGCGTAAATATATCAGGAAGAGAGCCACTGCAGCAGATCGTGAAGAAGCCTTCGAGAATATTTTAAGTTGTGTTTTTTAGATTTAGTGGAGTTTCATTAATTTCATATTACGTGTCATTTTTCCGCGATCCTCTTTCATGTGCTATAGATATTTAAATTTTTTGTTACATTTCTGATATTTTCTGATATCTAAAGATAGATATAGATGAGTATGAGTCTTTCCAATATAAATTTAGACAAATGAAGAGGCAAAATTGCCTTAATTTGCCTTACACATTTTGCCCAACCTAAATTATTCTTGAGTATGCTCAAAGAGAGCGGAGATAATTTTATGACACAGCGTTCTGAATATGCTTATAGTGTTTTTCCTTAGCTGATACAACTTTTGTAAGGTAGTGAACATTTATGAAAAACATATCTTTTCTCAAAGTCACAAATGCAGTAAATATTGTGCCACCACCTTACAATATTGTGTAGTTAACAGGCAATTAAATTGACTATCGCTTCTCCAAAGTTCGACTAACTGAAGACTATACATGTAAACGTATATAATGAAAATAGAACACAAGTGGATTAAATTGAAATTCTCGTAATGAGTGTGGAATTGCAGTATGATAACTTACCCATTCAGTCATCTGGTCTACGGCAAACATTTACAAACAAATATCAGAAAACTTAATATTAAAACAGCACATTTTGCACGGTTATTTTCTTTAGCGAAAAATGCATTTTTATATATTTGCAAGTATGTCTCTATTTAATCAATGCTGAGAGTAAATGAGTTACAATTTTAAATATTAGAATAGGGTACTTAACTATGTAGGATATCAGTCGCAAATACGTTGGATATACAGTAATCCATCGACTATCACGTTTGTTACGTTCCAAAATACACTACGATAGGTGAAAATCCCCGAAGTAGAAACAATACTGTATATTTTTTTTATTACTTTTATAAGGAATCGACGTAAGCTTAAATAATAAACCGCGATAGGTGAACCGCGATATGGCGAAGGATTACTGTATCCTGAAAAAAGTAGACTGACTTTTGTCTCAAATTCAATTTCCATTAATTACTTCTTCCGTTCCACATCTAATTTACCCACTTTTAATGTAATCACGTGACTTAGTGCTTAGGGTATTGAGCTCAAGATCGTAAAGTCGTGAGTTCAATTCCCGGTAACGCACTGTGACCTTGAGCAAAGCACTTCATTTCACGTTAATCCAGTACACTCAGCTGGCAAAAATGAGTAGTACTTGTATTTTAAAGTGCCAAGCATGTCACATTCTGTGTCACAATGAATCTGCCTGAGAACTGCGTTAAAGGTACGCGTATCTGTGGAGTGCTCAGCCACTTGCACGTTAATTTCACATGCAGGCTATTCCGTAGCTTGAATCAAATGGAAACCTTGCCGTCGTAACCGACGAAGTGCCAGTATAATATAATCGTATTATTTTTATTTCTGAACCACTTTCACAATTCTTTACGTCATCTTTGTATTTACATAATGATGGAAATTATAAACACGTTATGGGAATCTAAATTAGAGGCTTTAATACTTCTATTTTGTTATATTGTAGATCCTACTTTATGTTTTACCAAAAGTATTCTCTATTGTATTATTAATGTAAACGAACTGTAACATCTTTGAAGAAAATCATATTCATCTAACAAGCTAAAACCCAAATATTCCCGAGTTTGATATTTTATTTCTATAGCAGATCCAATCATCACTTTTTAAAGTAAAGAATTACAAAAAAATAAATATTGGCTGTGATATATAATGATTTTAAAAACGGAATCCATCTGATTTCTAATTTCAATGCAAAGAACTTGATTTACTCCATTCAAAATATAGAAGAAAGATATGAATTTAAAAACGTTTCAGGTTTTTGTCGTGTATTTAATCTTGTAGGCAATTGAAATCATAGGAAAGTTATTGATTATATGTGTAAATGATAGACTAAAAACCAGCAAAAAAAAAAAAAAAAAAAGCTTTGGTGACACTGTCTGGGCAAGTTTATAATTTCGCTTCTCTTTCTTACATAAACAATAGGAACGTTAATTTTCTGTGATAAATTTTGAATAAATACTCTACGAAACTTCTTATTTCTATTAAAAGTTAATTTGAGTAAATCTTGAACTTTCAACCCCTGAACTCAATCTTGGAAACTTTTTAATTGAGACATATTCATTTCTTGCGTATCTTATAGCTTCACAAATTGCTACAAATTAATTGTATCAGAAGAGTAGAAAAAGATAATTTAGAAATGAACTTTTACATACGACATCCTGTTTTATATAAAAGGTATGTCTCAGTAAATTTTAACCTCCACTTCCATTTCTTACTGCTAAAACTCTTCACATATTAACAATGCTTTGAAGAAGTTTTCAATTTATAATTCATGAATATATGGGTTTGTTTATAAATGTTATATATAGTATAAATAATGTCGCTTCAAATCGGAGAATATATATTGTTGTGATATATTATTATACAGTTATTATTATACAATGAGTCTTCCATAGTAGCTTTCTCTCCGTAACTTACAAAGCTTTTTTGGTTTGTTCACAAATATTATATATAGCATGAAACAGTTTAAGTATATATTAACTAAATTTGACCGACATTGACGGGTGTTCGCTTGGGCAATCGGACGTGCAAGGAGCAGTGTAAGCGTTGATTTGTGGGTTCGATTCTGCCTGGGGTTACCTCATCATTCATTTTTCGGTCATTTGTTTGTATTTAAAAATTGTTGCTTCAAATCGAAGAATAAATATTACTATGATATATAGTTATATATATAATAATTATTTTTATAGTTACACACACACACACACACACACACACACACATATATATATATATATATACAGAGAGAGAGAGAGAGAGAGAGGTGGAAGAGGGAGAGAGAAAGAAAGATGGGAGAGAGAGCCGATGAACAAACGATAACATGGTGACGTGTTAAAACCATTACCCGTTTTCAAACATCCTTGGACAGAAATACACTTCGAAAATGAATGAAAATTTGCAGTCCAACTTTTGTAACCATTTATATATTAATGGTAAGCGTAGAGAAAGGTACAACTGGACACAGTGGTACATTCGGTCTTTGATTGAATAATAATAAGAAGAAGAAAAATAAATGTCCCAATGCAGTACTAGGAATAACTCTCATAGCTTCTGATCTTAACCGATTGGAAGTGTTATCATGAACATGTTTTGTCTTGGTATAAAATATGGGCTACAGCAAATATTCTGCTCAATACTACAGATGTGCTTGTCACGTTGTTTGAGCGTGTCCCTTGATAGGTGGTGATATGTGCATCTCTGATCACGAGTAGAAGTAGTGGGGTGGGGGGGCATCAGAGCTATGTGTTCAGAGGAATTCTTTGAGGTTTGAATACTTCACCTCTTGAAACATGGGTGTTTCGTTCATTATCAGTAAATAACCTTGTTCAGGGATCTTTTGAGCAAGATAGGCTACTTGATATGAAGAAGCAGGATGGGCTACTCGGCCTGCAAGATCATGCGCTGTTTATCTTGATATGACATTCACCATGCTGTGCTCATATGGTTGTGATGCATGTGTATGGTGTACTCGCATCGGACGGGTTGTCATGATGTGTATACAGGGCTTCGTATATTTTAACCCAGCGTCACTTTGATAGCATGCACTTTTTCCTTACTCACTACTACTACTACTACTACTACTACTACTACTACTACTACTACTACTACTAATAATAATAATAATAATAATAATGTAACGGAATTTGATAAATTAAGTAAATATAAGGACTTGGAAATTGAAATACAAAAGATATGGCATCTTAAAACGAGAACTGCTGCTGTTGTTGTGCCCTAGGTGTGATAAGAAAGGGATGTCAAAAACTTCTAGATAATATCCCAGGAGAGCCATGTCTCAGAGAAATCCAAAATATTGTGCTGATAAATACTACCTACATCCTTAAAAACCCGTATAAGTTTAAATGTCTGTGTTGTATTACATGAAGATATTTCGCTACTGCCCCTGCCAATTCTCCTCCCCAAACTTTCACTCATACTGTAGCATCTCTTATCCTTCAGCCACCCTAGGACGCTGGGTGTGTCTCGGCAAGTGATTGTAACAAATATGCAAATTAAAAGTAAATAATAATAATAATAATAATTTAATTACAATTCTATCATAGGGGGTATGATCAAGGGATAAAAAGGCCTGAAATTTGGAGAAGTGGATTAGTTGAGTTAATGGACGACAATACTTAAGTGTTACCTTATTTTAGTTGCACGGAAAAGATAGAATGCAAAATCAACCTCGTCGGAATTCGAACTCAGAACGTAAAGAGCCAGAGGTAATGCCACTGAGTATATTGTTCAACATGCTTGCGATTCTGCCAGCACGCTGTATTAATATCATGCATGATAATCTTGCTTTATTTGCGTATTGACAAAATGCTATTCCAAGACTAAATTTCTGTTTCATTAAAGTAGAAATAAAATGATTATGCTAAAATATGGAATTATATATTTCAGTGTCAGAATAACATTCAATTTAGATTAGAATTCATCATATCAATGGCAATGAGTAACATTGTAGTATTAGGAACTCATCTAAGTCAAAACGGTGTTGATGAGTTACAGAACCCATTGGGTTCCCAGCGGTTCCTGGAGAATAGATTTTCATGTAATTTTATTAGTACACTTTAGTCTGAACCAAATTAAATCTATGATTGGATCTGAACTCAGTGCAACAACTTTATCCATTAATTACTGAACCTTGCCATTGTTTTCTCCAGTTAATTCTACCTACGCATGATATCTATTCGAAGTTGTCTCTCTCGTAACGGAAGTTCGCGCTATGTACGAAAGAAGATTAATAGACGCTGTGCTGACTTGGCTAACTGCACACTACTAACGCCTATACATGTTTCCAATTAAAAGATGTCGTTGTGAAAAACATTTATGTAATCAATATGTTAATTAATTTCATAATTATTTTTCATCAGATCCGACCATAATGCTTTCATTAATATTTTGTATTTATACTTCTCCAAGTACTAGCTTCATCACCTTTGATCCGCTGCAATTTCCGCCCCATCCCATCAATCTATTTATATCAAAATTACATAATTTTGCACTGCCATTCTTTGTAACTCTTATTGATTCTTCAGAGCTTCATGAAAATCAAAATTGATGTGCTAGATCAAGATGGTTTTGGAAACTTTGATTTCATTGATCATTACGAATATCCAATTTTCCCCACCAATTTGACCAATCAACAAGATTCTACAGGTCAGGAGCTGCAACTAATTGGTGAAATAACTGAGTGAGTAATAAAAGGAACTGTATTATTTGATTATCGTTTTCGTACACTTAAAAAAAATCATTTCTTTCTTCTCGTATTTCTGTTTTTCTTTATTCTTGTTGGAAATACAAAACTAGAGTCCTCTTCAATCAATTACGCACTTATAGTCACATATACCAGATGAATTGCCATCTGCACCCAGCTGATTCATTATCATTTCTTTCGCTTTCTCATTCATACATAATCTGTCACCAATACTTAACGCCAGCATCTGGCTTTCCGTGCCTTTATTTATAACCATCATGTTGCAAGTATTTTGACTAAGTCTCCAGTATGAGGGTAAATTGACGTTATATTTAGTTGGTTCCAACTGCAGGAATCCACAATGGATGGCTTGTTTTCACTATTTCCTTTCTCCAGTCTCAGATCTTATGTAAATATCATATGCTCTGTCTCTTTTTGGACAAATCCACAAAAGTAACTAAGCCAAAATGTTCCAATATCGCATTTGTAATATACTTTTCTTGATCGAAATCTATTTTTCATCATTGCTTTACTCTTTTCATATACTTGATCGCTTATCCACATGGTTTCGCATATTGTAGTTTACTACTTTAGCTGATATGGTTGATATAAAAGTTACATACATACATGTATGTATATACATGCATAAATACACACACACACACACACACACACACACACACAGAGGCCAACAGCAAATAGATAATATTTGCGCAATCGCTAAAGAGGCTCCTTCAGCTGAAGAGATATAATCTTTTGTGAATGAATGAACAAATGAATGAATACATATTCTATCCACTAAGGCACGTGACCATTATACTACAAAACCATTAAAATAATTTTAATTGAGAAAATCAATCAAAAACTTAATTGCGCTGATTCTACTCATAAACAGCATCTTACATGTAATAAAACGCAATGTGCATCTCGTTTAGTTACAAAATATAAAAAGGCAACACAAAGAGGTCTCCTTTCTAAAAAGAACGCAGAATATAGCAACACGAAACAGTATACTCACATACACATCCATATTTTATAAAATTCCATCATACAGAACAGTAGTGTATAATCTACACATCGTTATATATATTGCATTTGAAGTTGGGCTGTTGCTAATGTGTTCGAGCATATCATAACTTCGTAAAAAATGTACAAGTAACAGTAAACATTTCATAATGTAATTTAGAAAAGAAGAAATACACAACAGCATTCTACTTGGTGTAACAAAAATACTACTAAAATTATTACACTAGCCATAACGTCAGCATTTCCTTCAAATCATACCTCACTATTCTAGTAATAGGGTAAGTTAGTTAATATAATTCAAAGTATGTATGGTCATGAAAAACGGTATGCTTATGCCTAGGTCAACAACAAAAATAATTCTCCTCTGTCGACGAGTTAACTCAGGTTTAAGTTGTTGGCACTACGTCGCTTACGACGCCGAGGGTTCCAGTTGATCTGATCTACGGAACAGCCTGCTCGTGAAATTAACGTGTAAGTAGCTGAGCACTCCACAGACACGTGTGCCCTTAACGTAGTTCTCGGGGGATAATCAGCGTGAAACAGTGCGACAATGCTGGCCCTGATGAATTACAGTCACAACAGAAACAGGAAGAAAGAGTGAGAGAAAGAGTACAGCAGGGTTCGCCACCATCCCCTGCCGGAGTCTCGTGGAGCTTTAGGTGTTTTCGCTCAATAAACACTCACGACGCCCGGTCTGGGAATAGAAACCCCGATCCTATGACCACGAGTCCGCTGCCCTAACCACTGGGCCATTGCGCCTCCACACAACTCAGGTTTAAACAGCAATAATAACCACGATAATCTACTGCCGATGCTAGACACATCGCGCAGAAAT
>NC_068993.1:19057269-19058599 GCF_001194135.2 Octopus bimaculoides
TATATATATATATTCTCCTTCTTCTTCTCCTCCTCCTCCTCCTCCTCATCATCATCATCGTCATCATCATCAATGTCAGCCATTGCGTACGCTGTAGCATGATACAGCTATATATAAGGCAGGATTCATTGTATATTAACATTGATTACTTATGGTGAGTTATTTTCTTTAAGTCATTTAAAAAAAACATTTAGGATGAGGGAATTATTAAATATGGCGATGTTAAGAAGGGATTTTAAATAATCTGATATAGAGCAATGTGGTGTTGTATCGTATAATGAAGTAGCTACTAGCTGAGCTTAAGTTAATAAATAATAGAAATTATAAAGGTAGATAATATTTCATTATGTGTTAAATCCAGGACCACAATAGAGAGTATGATTCTTCGTGTTAAATTGTTATGCGTTAGTCTGTTCACTGAAAGCTCACATTTAACATTATAAAATGTGTGTGTCGTCGTTCACGCTGGTAGAGGGAGGCAAACAACAAATGGAGTGGGAGTGATTGACAGTTAGAGCTGCTAAATGCAAGCGAACTCAGCAGTCGCTGTGCAAATTTTTATCATAAATCATATTTATTTTAACAATTCCATACATGCAGGTATAAATATATGCCAAATTAAATATTACACACTTTTGTTTTCAAAATATCGCTCGCGTAACATTTATAAATCATAATGTATTTCTTTCTTGTAGTCAGACACTAACCTTTATTTCGTTTTCCAAGTAAAGGATAACATATTCACTCGCTCATGCAGACACGCACACACATATTTATATATGCACATGCAGCGATGTATATATAAATATTCCTATGTAAGTATGAGTGTATGTGTGAGGGAAAGTTTTTAGGAGGTTAGCTTTGAAAGTTGCATTCCGTTGCGATCGGTAAAAATGTGCTTATTTTGGTAGTTTTGACTTATGGAGTTCCTCTAAGCGTGAGGCATTATTGTATAGTAATGCCCTTATATAAATTAAATTATATATGTTTATGGAAAAAAATGATGGTTGTTTTTTTCCTTATGAGGTTTTTTCACGCTAACTACTTGATAAATTCTTATAAAGTTTTTATCCTAATATTATATATATATATATATATATATATGTTAATTCTCTAAATGAAGTATTAACAGTAACTGCACGATAAAGTGTAGTATATTGCCACTTAAGTGTGGCTGACCCCTAGGGGTGGATGTTACTGTTGCTTTTAGCCCCAGGAGGACATCTCCTCCAGCTGGCTTATCGACACACGACTGTGTCCTGTTTGCCAAGGGAAGTTATCCCTCTCACCTCGATCTGCAGCACGAACGTATCCGGATTTCAGGGTTATT
>NC_068993.1:19060087-19067989 GCF_001194135.2 Octopus bimaculoides
TATATATATATGTATGTATATATATATATATAATATATATTATCTTCCTGTGAATAAGAACGCATTTATCGACGTAGTGACATCTGGAGAAATCTTTGTACTTAGACAGGCTACATATTTGATCAGTCTTTGAGCATAATCTTCTTTGTCATGCATAGTAGCGCAGTTTATTGTGCCATCTCTATATAATCGCATGTTTCGAAAATTTTACAAGTGATGGTGAATACGGTAACATATTCTTTCAAAGTTCAGACCAATTTTGTTATATTCGTCTTCTATATATTTCTGAATAGGAAGACGTATGGTCGAAGTTTTGCCGTATGAATTTAACTTTTAAGCGTACCTACGTCGTGTTAATGCCAATATTAATATAAAGATTAGTGGTGGTAAATTCTGCTTTGTAGCTAATCGCTTCCTACCTGAACGACTGAATAGGGTTACGCATTTGTATTTCTCTGCGCTCAAATAGTCTCAGTTATTTGCAGGTCTTTTCCTTGGTCTTTAGTCTTGTCCTAGGTATCAAGTCTTTGATGCATAAGTAGAATCTTTGCATCTGAATTTTGTGTTAATTCTATTGGATGTTTTCCGTAATGGTGATTAAAAGGAAAAAGGAAATGTTTATGTCTTAAGGCTATGAAGATTTTAGAAATATTAGATTTAACATTTAAAGAAAGACATGAACGAAATAATATTACGTCGATTTTTTCTTCCTTTTGAATGGCGGAGATTTACTAGCGATGAGTATGGGCCATTGTGTGTTAGATTTATTCATGTGTACAAGGCCATTAGAATATTTCTTATACATTTACAACATTATAATGATTTCAGTTATCTTTCTTTTCGATCTTATACGCATACACTCAAGACCGACTTACACACATGCATACATACAAACTCACACTAGTATATTTAAGTCTGTATATCCAGAAGCCTATACATAAATACATACATACTAACCAATTTATATACATACAGTCAAAGAGAGAGAGAGAGACAGAGAGTGAGAGAGAAAGAGAAAGAGAAAGAGAAATAGAGAGAGAGACTGAGAGAAGAGAGATAGAGAGAGTGAGTGAAACAGAGAGTGAGAGAAAGAGAGAGTGAGAGAGAGAGAAAATGCACACTCATATGAATAAGTTATTTAATAGCGATGTTAACGCGTAATGGTTTCCTTTATATTTCGGCTTTGCTTTTCAATCCCTGCCAACAGCAAAGCCTTACTGTTTGCTTCAGAGCATCTGTTTGAATGCAGCTGTAAGTCTTATCTCAACAGACTTATTCTGTTGGGTAGCTTAACGGAATGACTGCCGACTTCAGCTCTCGTATTCATGTAGATAAAGTGTGCTTCCAATCTTTCATGCTGAAAGAATGTATTAAAGACGAAAGAACAGAAAGTTATTGATTAAATTGCAAGAAAGACGGTATTGCTTTCTCAGATACAAACAGAAAACCACAACAAAGTGAAACGAAAGTTCCCCTCAATCAATTATTTGCATCAAGACCTTTTGCTTAACAATCTCTTGCGTCTCGTAAATCTAATTACATTTGAAGCCTAAATACAAAGAGGCGAATAGATACAGGAAAAAAAAAACTCCGTATAGCTACAATGATAGGTAGATATAAACACTGATTAGCTAAATAGATATAATGATAAGTAAAAAGATAAATAGATTTTAGAGAATACGTTGATATAAAGATGTATGTTTATGACAGTTTCCTTTTATAGGTAACAGACAGGATTAGAAAATAAAATAGAAAGGCTAAATACAGGTGATGAAATGAAAAGCAAGAAAAATCACTTTTATTTTAATTATTATGGTTCTTTGAGACATAAACTAAATAATATCTTCGTTTATATATATATAGGCGTAGGAGTGGCTGTGTGGTAAGTAGCTTGCTTACCAACTACATGGTTCCGGGTTCAGTCCCACTGCGTGGCACCTTGGGCAAGTGTCTTCTACTATAGCCTCGGGCCAACCAAAGCCTTGTGAGTGAATTTGGTAGACGGAAACTGAAAGAAGCCCGTCGTATATATGTATATATATATATGTATGTGTATTTGTGTATCTGTGTTTGTCCCCCAACCATCGCTTGACAATCGATACAGGTGTGTTTACGTCCCCGTAACTTAGCGGTTCGGCAAAAAGAGACCGATAGAATAAGTACTAGGCTTACAACGAATAAGTCCTGGAATCGATTTGCTCGACTAAAGGCGGTGCTCCAGCATGGCCGCAACTCTAAGCTGAAACTATAAACAAACAACAACGAGAGTAACATGATAGGAATGAGAAAGATTTATTTGATTCAGCAGATCACAGCATTTGATTACTATTTTATCGAGAGCAGAGTCCGATAATATTGAAACCATGTCTGAGATGAAGGCTCGTTTCAATTCCTTTAACACTTCATATCCGAGGGGCTGCTGGCTTTAAGGGTATTCAAGAAGTCTGGTTGCAGGCTCCACCCTTTTAGAGTTCTTTTACAGGGCGTAGAAAAACCGAAGGGTCGCTGTATTAAGTGTGTGAGTCTGCAAGGAGAATATGTTGAATAAAATCATAATTAACAGATGCTCCTGTATTTCTTTTCCCCCAAAGCCTTCAGATCATCTTTGCTGTTACAAGGGGTTTTATTAGCCTCTCACTCAACTGCGTCCTACACATAACAATCAAGGGGTTGCAGTCTGGGGAGTTAGGTGGCCAGATGTTAGAGGTGATGTGGTCGCAGAAATTGTCTGGCAGCCATAACTGAGTTCTCCTGCTTGTGAGGCATGGTGCAGAGTTCTGTTACCAGACATAGAGTCATCCAGCAGCAATCCCCTAAACCCAGGGCAGCATTACCTTCTCCAGCCACTTCATGTAAGCCTCCGTGTTGAACCTGAGACCATTAGGGACGATGAGTGGAGGCATAACGTCACCATCACTCCAGCACCTTGATGTTGACTGGATGTTTGATTTTTATCTCTCTCGGTACATGACCTCAGATTACACTGTACTCACGTTGACACTCAAATACTCTGAAATGTTCGTATTGGAGTGGGAATGCCAAGCAGTACTGCATATTGTTTCCAAATTTCTGGCAGAGTGAATTGCGTCATAGTGCCCAACTGACTCTACTATACTGTGTAGTCGACAAAATCAAAAGCAAACAATGCAAATGCGCAAAATAAAAAAATATAAAATGGTGACAATTTACCCATTGTAGCCTGTATTCACACATGGACACATACACACATACACCCCCATACATAATTATGCACCTTCACTCATATATGAATATCTATCTATCTATCTATTTATATGCAAACATGCATACATACATACATATATATATATGTGTACACAAACACACACACACACACAAACACACACACGCATATGTATATATATAGATATGAAATTAAAATAGACAGCAGCTTGCAATACTTTGCCAAAAAGGAAAACTACAATTATCACTGAATATGTCTGGGGTATTAGAAACACCTATATTGCGAAAAATAAGAGCTGAAATGCTCTAATGCTGTAGTGACAGCAGCACAAAATTACATACATATATATTGACAAGGCGCTGTAACCGCCCGGTGTTTTCAGTATATATGTATATAATTATGAATTTCGACTACAAAATTAGAGCGTTTTAGCTCTTATTTCTAGCAATATAGGTCTTTCTACTACTCTATTTAATATATATATATACAGGGTTGGACAAAATAATGGGAACAACCTTAAAATTTCAAACAAATTTATTTTTATGTGTAGGACCGTGTTTGGCAGTAATTACAGCTTGAATTCTACGAGGTATGGTCTCATACACAGTTGGAATTGTTTCCAAAGCAATTTTAGTCCAGTCTTCAGCTAAAACAATCTTCAGTTCTAGTAGTGATGATGGTGGAGGATATCGACTCCTTACTTGTTTTTCTTATATGCACCATAAATGTTCAATAATATTGAGATCTGGGGACTGTGGTGGTCAGATAAGATGTTCAACTTCACTAGAATGTTCCTCGTGCCATTCAGTCACAACTTTAGCTGTGTGAATTGGTGTATAATCATCATGAAAGATTGCGTTTCCCTCCAGAAATAGTTCCACAACCATAGGATGAATTTGATCAGATAACATGCTTAAATAGTCTTGACTATTAATTCTGACATGAAGGGAAACCATTGGGGTGGCAAATTTCCAAGATATAGCCCTCCCAGATCATTACAGATCCTCCTCTATGTTTAACAGTTGTAAGAAGGCAGTCTGGGTCAAATTGATTCTTTTGGCTGTCTCCACACGTATACTAGGCCGGTGGTTGGACATAAGGTAAAGTATGATTCAGCCGAGAAAAATTGTTCTACTGCTCTAGGGATCAATTCTGTAGGTTTTTACTTCACTCTAAACGCTTTGCAACGTTTGTTTTTGGATGTAGTGGTTTTCTGATTGTAGCCCTCCCGTGAAATCCGGCTTGTGCAGCTCCCGGCGAACAGTTTTTATGGAAACTGGGTTCTCGAGGTAGTCATTGAGCTCTGCAGTAATTTTGGGAACTGTACTTTTGTGATCCTTTCTAACAATTCTAACGGTCTCTTAACGTTTTGGAATTCTTGGATTTCTTCCGGAATTTTGTTTCGACGAGGAGGTTTTTTCACTCTTTTGCAAAGGCTGTCATTACTTCGATACAGTACTTCTTGATACACCAAACATTTCAGCCGTTTTCGTAACGCTAGCGCCTGCCATACAAACACCAACTATTTGATCTCTTTGAAAGTCCGATAGATCTTTCATTTTAATGAATTTTAATTACCTTATTCTGATGATATCTGAAAAAAAAACCCCAGGAATTTTAGCAAAGCATATAAAGCAACACTAATAATAAATTAAAAAAAAACATAACAATAAACAAGCTTTTGACGGTTTTATAAATATTTCAAAATTATGATGCTATGATGCTAGGTGCTTCCATTGTTTTGTCCAACCCCTGTATATACTGTGTAGGTCTATGCACTAACGCGCACATACATATGCATATATGTGCATCGGCATACATATACATAGAACCATTTACACCTTTTAAAAACCTTACACTACTACACTGTATTTGTTTCCAATGCAACACATATGCACGAAACACATATGCTATGGTAAACGTATTTTCTGGGATTGGTGAAAGCATACACATTATGAAACTAGAATTAATGATGTAAATTTATGCTTGATCGTTTTCTTTCATTGAAATACAAAATTGAGAAACACCGCTTTATTCATATATTTCTATGTGTATCTTACGTAAATGTGTTTTAGATTGCAGTTTGAAATAAAAGAATACTGTAATGACGATTACTACGGTTCAACATGCGATGTCCATTGTATAGAACGGGATGATGACGATGACGGCCATTATACATGTGAAAAACATTCAGGAAAGAAAATCTGTTATCCAGGTAAGCGAGAGAGAAAAAGAATGGTAAGAGAGAGAGAGAGAGAGAGAGAGAGAGAGAGAGAGAGAGAGAGAGAGAGAGAGAGAGAGAGAGAGAGAGAGAGAGAGAGAGAGAGAGAAGGTGTGAGCTAGTAGTAGAATTCAATAACTATTCAAATTTCATTATCTATTCGGTATTCAAGTTATTTATCATTCAGTAACAAAGAATCCTTATTGGACATTTTTATACATGTTATTTAATTTATATATCATAATCTATGTGTTTCTGATAAAAATTGGTGATTCCCGTGGAGTGATAGAAATATTCCTTGGTGATATCAGTCAATAATAAACCCAGTTTCCGTTTTCAGGAGAAACATTTACATTTTAACCACGTCGTTAATGATAAATTTGAAGACAAATTTATCACACTATCCATAAATCTTGATATCTAACAGTTATATGATAAAACGATATGTGCATGGTGAATCTGGGTAATGAATATGATGACATGGATATTCATTCTTAATACTTTTCGGTAGATTAGAACGTGAATAACCTAATCGGTGTTCAGACATCAGAAGACAATACAAAAAATTTGTTTACTAAATCCTATGAGCAAAGCCAAAAACTGTTACTAAATTCATTAACCCGGGTTTGATTTGGTCCAGGAGTCACACAACAAGGTCAAAACACTAGTGTGTCCTTAACCTAACGAAGAGAGTGAATCATGGATACATATTCGTCTAAAAAGTGTTAAAATGCTGTTTGCTAATGACGAAATAAAACAGCGATTAGCATATTCGCGTTCGAATCTATCTCAACGTATAAAGAAAGAAATTATGTCATCGGAACATGTATCAAATATATCTTAAAGTTATAAGATACGCCCTATATCATGAATAGAGAAATTCTACTTCAAAATCTGTGTTGTTTAAATACACTGTATAGTACCATTAAAACATATGCTATTCATTTTATATAGCAACTTTATGCTAGTGTCTACGTTACCATCATCAAATGAATTGTATATCCTACTTTAGCCGTTATGATAGAATAATATCATTTTGTGTTATGTTTTGACAGCTGTACTACAATAACTGCCATACAATTTAGATTTATCTTTCTAGACAGTCGTAATGACAGGATATATAAGCGATATTTTCGTATGAGGAATTAGTTATTTAGTATGACTAGAAACGTGTGAAGTTCATATAATTTATAGTAAGTGTGAACTTGGCAATGTAAACAAAATGACTCAGTTAAAGACAAAATAACGCACATTTCTCGACGATGAACAACCGTACGTTTTATTACTACATGTTGCGAAACAGTAAACCTACACTGCGATATGGAAATGGTAGCTAATGGCCTCGAGAAATAGATGGATATTACAGTATCGTTTAACGTTGCTGAAATATAGGAATTTACTATGGATTATTGTATGCATATGAATCTCGTCCCATACTTTTAGGCTTATCGACTGAGTAGCATAACATGTAAAAAGTTGCATACATAAGTTCGCAAAATTTTCTTCTAAAACTAAACAGAAATACATTTTCTGATGTATGAGTATATATTCGACCATACAGAGCAATCCAACAATATAATACTATCTGATACACGAATATCTTGAATTATATAGAGGCTTCAGGAAGAAAGATCACATATTTGGATATTTTGCATAAAGGTAATTGAATGATAAATGTTTACTGTTAGATATCTCAAAAACTAGATATCTCAAAAGAACTGTTTGTTAGATGAAAGTTGGAATCATAAACATTTTCCTCCTGAATATCGAATGCATTGTGTGTTGAGATATTGCAGAAAAATATATTTCCCGATAGACTTTCTGTATATACAGAGATGTACATACAAAACTTTTTGCATACATACATACATACATAGACACATATAGGCACACAGCGACACATTCATATGTGCACTTTTTGTTTAATTTGTGTTAGAAAAACATAAAAGTGCTCTATGTACATTTTTCTTGGAAGTGCGTAAAGTCTGCTCAATGTTTATTCATATCTAAATCAAACAAGCTTACAATGTAATCCTGTTTACTGTTTCTGTATCAGTTGTAGATTTGGCAAATAAAGAACGGGAAAAAATATGTTACCCACAAAAGAGCATATGAATTGATTGTTCGTCATGGCTTGGAATATTTTGTAAAAAAAAGTTTACGTATGCTACACACTTTATATTCATATATGATGCAAAACTAATTCTACATGCGTGTGTGCGTGCGCGCGCGTATCTGCTGGCATTAAACATCGTAGTATGGTTAAGGGGCTCGCTTTGCAACTAGTTCAATCCCACTGCGCGGCATCTGTATAAGAGACTCCTGCTGAAGCCTTGGGCCGACTAATGCCTCCTAAGTGAATTTGGTAGGCACAAAATGTGTGGAGCCCGTCGTTTATATATATATATATATAGTAAAATAAGGATTCATATACAATCAGGTACTTGAAAAGATATGCACCAGTTAGGGTTAGATAAAC
>NC_068993.1:19068651-19071821 GCF_001194135.2 Octopus bimaculoides
GGAAATTACTGTGAAAATGACCGTTATTAAGACAAAAGAACTACTGGAATGGCCGCTAAGTAAGGGTAGGAAGTAAAGGTAAGGGAGTAAAAAAGTTCATAGCAAAGGATAAAAAACAAATAATAGACTCGAACTCTTCCGTCCTCCCACCGAGGGCCATATCACAAAATAAGATCTGTGTTTAACTACACGGTCTATCTCATGTCAGGCTTCTCAGTGAAAACCACAGACTGTACTTTATGAGGAGTCAAAGCATACTCCATTACCTGCTGCTAGCTACCTTGTAACCCATTTATATATGTTCATTATCGGTAGAGTGTGGTCGTTGACCAACCCGGTTCCCTATGGAGGTTTTGCAGAGTGAGATTGCTCCTTATTGGTTGATGGGGACCTGCTACTGATAACCACTCAATCCGTTTGTAGCCGACGATTAAACCAATCTCTTACTCTGCTTGCCCTGTGAAGAGTGTGTGGATACATAGCAGGATTTCAAAACTCACATAAAATCTATCAAATGCGGATGAGCTCTTTGAGAGTCAAACACTACAGTTCTGGTGAGAAATAAAAGGCAAGTTAACAAAATATGCTAATACATTATCGGTAAAAAATATACAAAATAGGGAAAAATAATTGATTAGCGAAATGGAAAATCCCTTAACATTGCTTCTTTCACAATGCAGCTAAAAATACATTTGCTAAACTCTTGTATAAATGTATGTATGTATGCATATATGTATGTACGTATGTATATTAGTATGTATGTATCTATAATTGATTAGCGAAATGGAAAATCCCTTAACATTGCTTCTTTCACAATGCAGCTAAAAACACATTTGCTAAACTCTTGTATAAAGTATGTATGTATGCATATATGTATGTATGTATGTATATTAGTATGTATGTATCTATAATTGATTAGCGAAATGGAAAATCCCTTAACATTGCTTCTTTCACAATGCAGCTAAAAATACATTTGCTAAACTCTTGTATAAATGTATGTATGTATGCATATATGTATGTATGTATATTAGTATGTATGTATCTATATGTGAACTTATGTACATGTATGTTTACACGCATATATCTCAAATAGTTATTTTAAGCATTATTGTAGAGGCTTGCATAGATTGCAGCTTATTATACACTGAGCTTATACATTAAAAAGGAGGAAAACTGTTGTGGCATTTGTGATTTATCTATAAATATTTATACATATATATTCATGATTTCTGCCAGTCACCACTGGTAAAACTGTTAAGAGCGTCGTACAAAATAACGTATGTTTTCTTGTTTACTACTCTTAGAGTTCTATCTTTAAATTTTTGCTTATTTCTATAGTATCGTTTCTCTACAAAAATCTTTAAGCACCTGTCAATTTAATTAGTATAATTTACCAGAGCCTTGAAGGTGTCGCTTCCTATTGGTTACAGTCCAATGACTGAAGTGAATAACAGTTTGAAATAGCAGCCAAATTTCTCTCAAACCACACCTTACAGTATAGAAAATGTAAGGACAAATTGAATGAGGTAGTTATGTGTACACGATTTCTGAAACGGAAGTCAAGATTTTCATGTGTTGAATTACTCTAAACGTAGATTAGCTCAGTAAAAGTCGACTTGGGGTTGTTAGATAATGGTTTCTTTATTAGGCACAAAACCAGCACGTTTTGAGAAGAAGGTATTAGTCGAAGACATGGACTTTAGTAACTATCTGGTATTTTATTTTATCGACCTCGAAACGATAGAAAGCAAAACTGATCTTCAGAGGGTTTGAAATCAGAACGTAAAGAGGCGGAAGAAATACCACGATGCATCTTGACTTGAGTTTAAATAATTCTTTCAAAATTTTGCATAAAGCTAGCAGTTTCGAAGGGAGAGACAAATTAATACCATTGATCACAGCATTCGACTGGTATTTTATATTATCAGCCCCAAAATGATGAACAGTAAAGCTTATCTCGGCGGGATTTGAACTCAGAGCCGGTAGAAATGCCACTAGGCATTTTGACCGAAGTGCAAACCACGCTGCCAACTCACCCTCTTCTTGGAACTAAATAACGATTTCCTAAACACCTAACATGTAAGTCATGAGACAATCAAGGAGACTCTACACGGTCAGAGGATCTGCTAGAAAGAACAGCCAAATTGTTAACGAATCAATACGTCCGAACAGAAAAGCTGAAAAGACACAACCTGTACTTCTAGGTATGACAAATCATTAATAGAATGAGATATTTATGACTGGAACGTTTCAGGTCGTAACGCTACTCAGAGGTGGACTTTGGCTAACAACAACAGCAATCACGTTGGTCATATCTTATTTAGTCATATGTTACAAAATAAAAAAAAAAAAGATCCAAATTGCGGATTCGATTATAGTTCGGAGTGAGATGAAGAAACTTCATATCACGAACTTAGAGACTCTTTTCTGATTCCTTGACTTCCCTCAAACTAAATTATATCATGAAGCCATGCTATTCGGATAACCAATTTATATATGCTTATTGCTAAATTTCATAGCCAAGGGACTTAAGAGGTCGGAGTACTCTCAAGAAGTATGGAGCTCAAATCATCTGAGTGGCATATAGCACATGCGTTTACAGATATGAACTCGAGAAGTGTCAAGAATCGAGTTGCATGTTAGGAGGCCTCTGAGGTGGGATGTGACGTTATCTGACAAGATAAAGCTTTGCCAAATGGTAGTACGGTGATTTTATATAAAAATTACTTTAAAGTTTCTAACTGTGGAAAGTTCAAGAGTTTTCATACTTTTCCCTCTCACCCCACTTTCTCTCATTCTGTCATTCTCTTTTCCATTCTCACTCTCTCTCCCCCTCTCTCTCTTTCTAAGCTTCTCTCTATTTATATCTGAGAATGCGTGAGTGTGCGCGTGAAATCTATGTCTATCTTAATTCTTGGTCTGAGAATCGCTAATAAGAGATCTTACAAGTCATTTTATACATGTATTCCCATATAAATCCTATTAGTAATGAAACATTTGTAATAACGAATGAATAACAACAAAAGCTTTCCAGTTCTCTATTTTGATATATATATATATATATATATATATATATATATAATATAATAAAATATTTAACATATATATATATATGTGTGTGTGTGTGTACGTGTGCGTGTGCGTATGTGTGTTTGTGTTAATGTATGGAC
>NC_068993.1:19072291-19072961 GCF_001194135.2 Octopus bimaculoides
ATATATATATATATATATATATACATATACGTATATATATATATATATACACAAACACACACACAAAGATATGTATATGTTGCCTGCTGTTTTATTTTTGTTACTCTGATATTAAATTTTATGAGGCTTTCCTACAGTTGCTTGACGCCTTCTAGAGCTCCATTATGATGGGGGTATCGTCCCCATATATGGGGTTTTGTGGTATGTTAATGATTTAGGGCCACTTTTGATCTCTGTTGTCACCATGAAGAACAAAGCATGAGCCCTAAGTTGAAAACAATAGTTACGTAAAATTTTTTATTATACATTTTTGCATTTGAGACAGCGAAAGAAAGCTTCTCTTGTATACTACAACATGACAACTAACGTATTAAAGAAATTACAACATTTATGTAGTTTATTCTGAAACTAGAAATAATATAGCGTTACACATAGGCTTACAATTATGTGTGGCTATAGGAAATCTGCTGCAGAAAAAACAACAAGCATAGTAGTAACCGAATGTATATATACATACATATCTATCTGTCTGCCTGCCTGTCTGTCTATCTATCTATCTATCTATCTATCTATCTATCTATCTATCTATCTATCTATCTATCTATCTATCTATCTATCTATCCCTTTCTCTGTCTCTCCTTCTCCCCCTGTCTCTCTCGGTATATATATA
>NC_068993.1:19074269-19076905 GCF_001194135.2 Octopus bimaculoides
TATATATATATATATATATATTTATTTTATTTATTTATTTCACACGCACATTTATCATAGATAGCAGTATTTACTGTGATATCTCACACTTTCACCATAAACGTGCATTAAGTGATCCAAAGGATTCTTTGCAAGTAAGGACATCAATATTATATGCAACCAAGCGCGCGTCCGCACACCAATGCACTCACACACTCACACACTCGCACTCGCACACGCACACACGCACACATATACATACTCACACGCACACGCGGGCATTCATTAGTGGCCTTACCATGCTTAGGATATGTTTATGATATAAGTGTATTTCAAAGGGTAGTTCAGAGCCGATATGCTTCTATGTATGTATGTATGTATGTATGTATGTACATATGTATGTATATGTATATGCATGCATGTATGTATGTATGTATGTATATATGTATGTATGTATGTATGCATGTATGTATATATGTTTTTATGTATGTATGTATGTATGTATGCATGCATCCATGTATGTATATATGTGTATGTATGTATGTATGCATGCTTTTATGCATATATGTGTATCTGTTTATAGTTATACATGTAAAACGCATAGATTTATTGCATATCCTTTCACATATATATATGTATATATATATATATATGTATATATATATATATATGTTACTTTTAAACACATTTGTCTTATTTACATATACACACCGTTGTATACACACATGCGTCAACACATATGCGCAAATACGTATGCACACGGGCACACACATATCTACCTGTTTATCTATCTATCTATCTATCTATCTATCTATCTATCTATCTATCTATCTATCTATCTCTGTGTGTGTGTGTGTCTGTCTGGCTGTCTCTTTCTATCTGAATTTATGGAATGCCAAGGGAATAAGAATTGCGCAGGCATTTCTATTAGAGTTCTTTATCACCTGGATTAGCTGCCTTCGTCATGGCTTATAGACCAGCCCACGTTGGTAAATTATATGCAGAGCTGGATACTAAACCAGAAAGTCCTTCTGCGTAAATACCCACATGCGCATTAGGTGTCAACTCGTCCTCGAGTGTGATGTCTTAGTATTTATTCTTGAACCTTTTATTCTTGCATGACTTCGTAAATAATTTATCATGTTAACTTCCGATTTTATCACCTTGCCACGCATTGTACTGAAGTTACTGTATTTACTTCATACCATGATGCCCTCTCGTGTGACTCTTGAACCTAGCCAGAGAAAGACAGATTCTTCACACATTATAGACAAATAAACGACTTGTGTTTCTGATGTAACGCTACTTGATAGTGTAGCAACATTTACTTAAGCGAACATCTATAATAAAGCGTAACGTAATGGCTTTTAGTGAAACGGTGTTCAATATGTTTCTCCTCTCCGAATATTATACGTCAACTTAATGATAACATGCTGACTAGAGTTAAAATGAATGGGAAGATATCTGAGCCATACCCTGTCGCTAAATCGGTGAATAGACTTGTTTCTTTAACACCTACCACTTTTCACTATCGTGTTTTCTGCCAGGTTACAAACGCCTTTTGAAACACCACCACCTGGAACTGATATGAATTATAGACATGATGGGAACTTTCCCAATCTTCACAGATTTCAGACAAATCTTTGTTTCGGTGAGCAGCTGTTTGTAGCTGCTTGTGCATCCACAACTGCAAGTACTTGATCAAATTTCAGTTCTGGCTTCATATTCAATCTGCCCTGCACCACAAAAAATCTATAACGACTGGAAAAAAAATTAAAGGCAATTTTGAATATTTTGTGACTACACTATCTGCAAATCGATGCTGTTGTGTCATCAAGTATTGGCAAGGAGAGCGCATGATTTAGGGCCTTGAGAGTGAAACAATCAAACTATTTACGTTGATAAAAAAAATTAAGGCTTACAATGCTGCCTTCTTCCGTCTTTCTATTTCCACTCTATGGTGCTAGAACTTGCAAAGTGTACTAATCTCATTCAAGAAATCTTAAGTTTTGCCATAAATCATATCTATGGAATAATCAAAGCTCAATTTGGAAAGATATATGATAGACAGATAGGTGTGACAGAGTATCCGTTTTGTTTCCTAAGCTTCCGGAGATCCAGCTCTGCTGGGATGGGCATATTGTGAGAGTGCATGATTCAACATTACCAAGATTTATTCGAAGCTTCCAGACAGAGGTGTAGTGTTGCGGTACACTTTACTAGGAAATGATCCCTAAATGGATAGAAATATAACCGAAAATATTTGTGAGATCACCCAATATTTATGAGAGGCGAGCTGGCAGAAACGATAGCACACCGGGCGAAATGCTTAGCTGTATTTCGTCAGTCTTTATGTTCTGAGTTCAAATTCCGCCGAACTCGACTTTGCCTTTCATCTTTTGCTTTTCATCCAGTTGCGTACTGGGGTCCCCCAACATTTCGAGCCTTGTGCCTAGAACAGAAAAGAATATTTATGAGAGATTCATGCTCAAAACAAGATGCATGTAAGAAGCTGTTACATGGAAAATTAAGAATTTAGATTCTTTACAAATATGTATGGCAAAAGGAGACACACAATTCATGCAGTAACAATCCTACCTTCTGTCTAATAAGTTATATATATGTATGTATATATATATATATATGTATATATATAT
>NC_068993.1:19077381-19082568 GCF_001194135.2 Octopus bimaculoides
ATATATATGCGTGTATGTGTGTGTGCGCACGTGCTTGTATATGTTTGTGTGTCTGTGTTTGTCTCCCCAACATCGCTTGACAACCGATGCTCGCGTGTTTACGTCCCTGTAACTTAGTGATTCGGGCCAGAACACCTATAGAATAAGTACAAAGCTTACAAAGAATAAGTCCTGGGGTCGATTTGCTTGACTAAAGGCGGTGCTCCAGCATGACCGCAGTCAAATGACTGAAACAAGTAAAAGAAAAGAAAACGAATATATATAATAAATGCGAAAACTAATTGCTGTGTATCAGTGTGTCACACTTTTACTCCCTCCCTCACTATTCAATGACACTTCTACTAATGCTCATGTTGCGGTGAGAATAATGGTAAGCATAGAGACAGTGAGGGCGGTGGCGGAGAGATAGAGAGAGAGAGAGAGAGAGAGAGAGAGAGAAAGTAAAAGACAGAGAGACAAAGAGAGACAAGATGGCAGTGGGAGTAATAAGAGAGAGAGAGAAAAGTGGGTATGTCATGGAAAGAAGGACTGAACACTGAACTAACATACTGGACAAACATTTAACCTTTTCCTGATGATAACGGGGTAATAGTTGGAGTTGTATTTGTGATAGTGGTGGGGGCGTCGGTGATAATGCTGGTTGTGGCGTCCGAGGCGGTCAGGGATGACGGTGAGAGTAAGTGATGTGAAAGACAGTGGTGATGGTGGTAGAGCGGAAGGCGGCAAAGTTAAAGGTATTGATGGTGGTGGTGTCAGAAGTCTGAACGGTGTGTGAATAGCAGATGTGGTGGCGTTGGTACTGGTACTGTTGTTTATCATGCAGCTTTGCAATAAGTTCCGAGTCGACGAATCATATCATTGTTTTGATGAAAATTGTTCATTCCTTGAAAAATATTGTGCAAGTTTAATAAAATTTAATATGTACTAAATGCATGAAGTGCCACTGTTGGGCCCAAGGCCTAATGAAGAGCCCCCACCCACAGGATCTTGCTCGAAAGCTGCCAGATAGGGCAGCTTTTAAGCTAGTATCTAATATAATAAATGCAAATGTCAGTTTGTCAGTGAGTCACACTTTTTCAGCTGTACTCCTGCAGGCTGTAGCCTAACATATCATACCATTTTGAAATCAGGCCGACTCGATGAGTAAATTTAAAACAATGCGGGCCAAATCCGGACACGCAATCCTGAAATTTTCGATTCCCAAATTTTCATTACGGGTGTACAAAAAGTAAATAAAAATTAAGGGGAGATAACGAATAAAAGAAACAAAGGGAAATAAATCAACTTACTTTACTTACTTTACCTAAATGCGTTTACATCACACCAAAACTAGTTTAGTTTGGAATTGGGTATCAATCGAGATATCACGTGGAAGACCAGCGATACTGTAGTTTATTGTACCCGAATGGAAATCCTGAATCGCGACACAATGTTAGTAGAATCGTAGAATATTGCCAAATTTGCAGAATCATGCATCTTCAATGTTTGGCACGGCGCCGTTTAATTATGAACAGGTACATGGACTTATCACACGTGGTGACATTATTGATTGAATCGTTTGGCACTGCAAACTTTGTAAAACACGAAAATCAATCTGTCACAATTCATACTTTGACAAAAGCCATTTGCCCCTGTATAACATCCTTTTAATCATTTATTGTTGGTTACGCGATATGTCACACAACGATATGATGCATGGATCTTCTATACGAAGCAGAACCACGATTGTAGATTGGAGTAATTTCTATCGAGCAATATGTGATGCTTGGCTCGAACAAATTTCAATGGAAATCAGCGGCATTGATGCTAATGGGTAACTAGTCGTTGTGGCGATAGCTCCAAAGACTTCAGTTTCCAGTGTGAGTCACTGTCAATCAATAGATCCCATGTCCAATCACTGAAAGTAACTGGGCTTCATCTGATGGAACCCTGCTTTTCTCACGGCCAGCTCTGTGTTGGTTGTTCAAAGATTGGGAATGGAAAACAAGCTATTTGTACTGATCCCGAATGGGGAGACCAAAAATGTTGTTTATGATGCAGCATTGCAATAAGTTCCAAATAGACAAATTATATCATTGTTTTGATGAAAACTGTTTAATTATTTGTAAAATTTGTTCAAGTTAAATAAATTTAATATGTACTCAATGCATGAAGTGTCGTTGTAGGGCCGAAGGCCTAATGAAGAGCCCTCAGCCGGAGCTAGCTTAAAAGCCGCTACATACTTCAAACTACCAGTTAATCACCTTTCTGCTGACAATTCTCCTACGCACATGTGTAGGTTGACTCACAACAGACAGCCACTCCTGCCAAAATTCTTACTATAAATTCTTTTTATGACCTTAAACGACACTAAGTCAAACGACACACATACATAAACAGCCACAACCACACACACACACAGACATACGCACATACACGTGCTATCATTACACACACACATACACACACAGCTGCGCGCACGCACCCCACCCCCACATACCTCCTTCTCTTGCACTCTCCTGTCTTTGGAAGAACTCTTTCTTCACCCATTCCCCTCCGGTCATTTCAATATGTGACCGCCCGTCTATCGTTGGCGATTTTCTTTCTCCGTCTCCCCTTCTTTGGACTTTTTTTTATATTTCTGATGAAAAGCTCCGCTCGAAACGTGAAGCCTTCTTTCTTTTCTTTCCTTTCCTGAGCGTCCAATAACACTGAACTTATTGCACGTCCTCGCGTTGTTGGTTTTTCTTGCTTGTTCATGTTTGGATTGACTATATATATATATAAAATTTGATTAATAATTTTAAATCTCTTATTAAAAATACGTCCACAAATTTTCGGTCATTCGGTCACCACTTTTATGATAGTTTCATCCCACTTCTATTTACGAATTTTCTTAAAATCTGACAAATAGAGCGAGTGTGTTCTTAGCATACAGAGCCGGATAAATCTGGAAGAGTTATTTAGCTGTTTTAAAGCAATAAGTAAATGAACTTCAAAAGGAGACAGCTGCAATTTTACCATACCTAGCTGCATTATATACATACGTACTACACACACACACATACGCAAAAATACACACACACATACACATAGAGAGAGAAAGTAACACATGTACACACACACACACACACACACACAAACTAACACACACAAACACACTCACACACACACATAGACAGACATATATTCACACATACACGCACACATATTCATTGGGAGATGACACATCGACAATATATTTCTCCATATCTCAAAAACGAAATAGTGTTGAAACTATAGAAATCATCAAAAACCAAACTCTTAATGCCATTCTCCTGCTAGTAATATTAATGAATATAAAATAGATATGATTTTTAATATTTTATTTAAAATATGTCTATAAATTTTCAATCATTCGGTTATCATTTCATGATAACTGCTGCATTCCCCCTTTTTTTTTTATTTACGAAATTTATTTTAACTTTAACAAAAGGGGCAAGGGTGATCTTGGTATTTGACACCCGGGGCCGGATAACTCTGTGCTTCGTTTAGCTGCTCATATATGCAGCTGGATATTCAGGTTCGTTAGAACGTCGGTCAAACCTTTTGTGCTGTATGACAGCTTCTCTATTCAAATCTCACAGCGGTCAAAGAGATTGGCATATCTGTAAACAAAGATAAAAGTTATATAAGACCCGTAGGTATACATAACATATCGATAAACAGATCTTCTCAGATCAGATAGTTTATTGTGCTGTTTTAAAATTACTAAAAAACATGTAATCATGACTTACCTAATTTAGCCAAATTGTACAGACATGGTCACATGACCATTTACGGAATAAACGATGATCTGTGCGACCTGATGCATCCTGGAACTGCCTTGCATGTAAATGTCGGTGACAATAATTGGAATACGAGGTGGGTCCTCTTCGTTCTGGTTACCATCATCTATGTAGTAATGAATAAATAAATGAAGTAACAAATAAATAAAAATTCATGTTATACACTAATAGAAACATGGAAAAGAGATTTTGAGAAAAGTATATATGCAAGAACATATGTATCACAACGACATGAAGTTATCAATACATAGATATATCATCATCATTCACAACATGCTGTAAATATGTTCTCAAACAGTATTACATTCATGATTGAGTCGGCCATGCTTCGGTAGTCGTAAGCCCTAGTTTAGGCAAAATGAATTAACTTTTCGCATGTTCACGTTATTTTGGGATCCCTTAAAATTTAGAAAATTGAAAATATCACGAATGCCAACTCTAACGAAACGAGAGGCACATTTGACATATCCAAAACCAATGCATGAGAGATTTAAAAAATTCAAACATATATGCATATCCATATCTATCTATCTATCTATCTATCTATCTATCTATCTATCTATCTATCTATCTATCTATCTATCTATCTATCTTTATTAATATTTAGCAGAAGTAACAAAATAACCCAAGGTCAGAGAGTTTCGTGCATTATAAATATATATAAATGTGTATATACATATATTCAAATGCATGAGTGTGTATATATGTCAATGTACCATATTTAAATATTCAGAAAATACAAAACAATCGAGTAGGTAGTTTATAATATATAGTAAAACATGAGAAGTGCATTAATAACTTACCAAAATATGATGGTTCGTCAACCAGGTCAGCCCAAGGATCGGTGTCGGTCGAGGGTAAGTCTGGAAAAAAAGAAAAAAAACAGACAATAGATGAAATTATTACAACAAACAAAACAAAAAATACGAAAGGAAAAGATAACACAGACTCTCTTAGAGACACACGAAAATATATATTAATACGTAACACAGTATATTAATTTGTTAACTAAAGTTTAAGAAGGTCTAATACATGAGAAATTAAAAAAGATTTACCTTCAAAAGATGTTCGTTCAGACTGGTCATAGTCACGAGGTGTAAACTCTGAAACCAGCACAAATATAATTATAGAAATCGTACATGTATGTGTGAGTGAAGCTGATCAAGTTTCAGGGCGATTTTGGTTGCTATATCTATCAAGTGTAGCCCCGCTCAGATTTTTACATCACACTGTCGTACATATTTACACTGATAGGACGAAAAGGTGTTATTTGAGTGAGATATATACTTATAAAGCATGGCTCAAATCGTAGCATCAGCTTCTGGTTTACACACACACACACACACACACACACACACACACACACACACACACACACACA
>NC_068993.1:19083420-19084097 GCF_001194135.2 Octopus bimaculoides
GGGGGAAAGGTCTGATAGCGATGATAACGATGAAGTAAAATCTGAGACATCTTCAAAAGTGTCTGCAAGTGTTGGTCGTCGTACGCAGGGTAATAATCTGGAGAAAAAGTTTCGAGCCCCTTTACGAAGTCGCGTAAGGAAGCCCGGTCGGTGTAGAACGTCAGACATTTGGTTATATCTATTAAAACAAACAAATTATTAGCAAATATATTAACGCAAATCTATGGATTGTAATAGTAACCTACAAGAAGTTAACTGTTAGCAATGGCCAAAGTATCGCAAATGAATGCGGAAAAATATTACGTTTTTCTCACTTCGGTATTATGACGTCATATTATTGTGATTTAACCGTTCGAACTTACACTTTAAATTTCAATTAATTTACTCTTTAAAAATAAGCACACACAGAAAGTTAAAACACATTCAAACACAGATACACACACAAACATACACACGGATACAATACAGTCGTAGATGCACACATATACACATTCGAAGTTGCGCACATAAAATTTCATATATACAAAATTTTCAGCTTTATCTATCTATCTATCTATCTATCTATCTATCTATCTATGTGTGTGTAAGTATACTCTTAGATAAAGTATATGTAGATATGTGTGTGTGTCGGAGTATGTGTGAGTTTGTATGTGTATCTGTATGTGTACTCTTTACTC
>NC_068993.1:19084107-19084957 GCF_001194135.2 Octopus bimaculoides
TGTATGTATGTATGTATGTATGTATGTATGTATGTATACACACGCACACATACGTACAAGGCTTAAATTCAGTCGACCGTTATCTGACTTCTTTCTCTGAAGTCTAACGAACAGCTTTTCCTGTCGATATTGATGCTGGATAAGGATCTACCAATGAACTCCTTTATCCGTTCTTTATTACTCAAGCTGACCTATTGTTATATTTTTTTTACCGGCGTTAAGCTGTCTAATTGTTTTATGTAGGTATATATGCATGTGTCAACCGGCGATATGTTGGAAGACTTTGTTGAACAATTGTTGAAGTTTGACTACATAGAAATAGCAGCTAAATCTCTGTCAGACCCTCCCTTTTTATCAATATATATATATGTTACATACATATAAAGAGAAATAAAGTGAGAGAGTGTGAGATTGATAAATACATAATCAGATAGATAGAAAGATAGGTAGATATAGAGAAACGATAAAGAATGCAAAACTCATTTGCTTTATGCATATATTTTAAACTATTTTCAGCAAAACTCACCCTGTCTATGAGCTATAGCAGATTCATTGAGATTTCTAGGGAAATCTTCTTCTGTTGTTGTCATGGGGGAAAGGTCTGATAGCGATGATAACGATGAAGTAAAATCTGAGACATCTTCAAAAGTGTCTGCAAGTGTTGGTCGTCGTACGCAGGGTAATAATCTGGAGAAAAAGTTTCGAGCCCCTTTACGAAGTCGCGTAAGGAAGCCCGGTCGGTGTAGAACGTCAGACATTTGGTTATATCTATTAAAACAAACAAATTATTAGCAAATATATTAACGCAAATCTATGGATTGTAATAGTAACCTACAAGAAGTTAACTGTT
>NC_068993.1:19085620-19095295 GCF_001194135.2 Octopus bimaculoides
TGGGGGGACAAACGCAGACACACAAACATATACACACACATACATATATACATATATGTTGGGGGGACAAACGCAGACACACAAACATATACACACACATACATATATACATATATACGACAGGCTTCTTTCAGTTTCCGTCTACCAGATTCACTCACAAGGCTTTGGTCGGCCCGAGGTGCCACGCAGTGGGAATGAACCCGGAACCATGTGGTTGCTAAGCACGCTACTTACCACACAGCCACTCCTGCGCCTGTGTGAATTTTCTTTGGGTTTTAACATTTACATAACGCATCAGGTCATGGAGGGCTGCTTGAGTATTATATTAACATAAACAAATCAGAAGAGGTATCAGGAGTATTTGGTTATGACATATTGTTCTTCATGAATTGTATACTCGTATCTACATACACACACACACACACACACACACACACACACACACACACACACACACACACACACACACACACACACACACACACACACACACACATATATATATATATATATATATATATATATAACTTCAGGAAGAAATAGTTTTTGTATAAAAAAAGATGAATTTGATAAGAAGATGATATTTTCCTATTTCCTTTTGGTTCAGCTACTGTCCGGATATGTCGTTGGTTTATATATATTAAGATAATGTGCGATTTGAGAGAGATATATTTGTTATTTCACATCAGGCACAGCTACTATTAAGTGGAGCATATGTTTCTGTATACATACGTACGTACATACATACATACATACATACATACATACATACACGCATACATACATACATGCATAAGCAAAAGAACAGGATGCAATTTCTGGGAGATTTGTCTGCAATTTAATTCGGATCTAGCGGCAATGTCACTATCTCTTCGACGTACATGTGTGTGTGTGTGTGTCTGCCTTATGTTTGTGTGTGTGTGTGCCTGATGTGAGTGTGTGTGTATGTGCAAATGCTTTTATTACCTGCTAATCTTCTTGAATGTCTTGCATAATCTGACGGTCGTTTGTAGCTGAAATTCCTTGTTTGAGAGTGTTCTTTCTAGTTTTGTTAATCTAAATTCTTCAGTAATTACTAGTAGAAATCTAAATGTATCGTCTAGATGGAGTAACAGCACATTTCGCATCAGATCATCATAGATATTTTAACTTTACAAATTTTTGAAATAGTTATGACATTGGGAAATATAGATTTCAAGCAATATGTATGATTACTTTTCCCGTACTGAGATCATCATATCTGTTTTACTTTACTTACATTTTATTGAAGTATTTATAGGAACATTCAGCATCATGGATGGCCATTCCCTCCTCATCACTATAGCTTTTATACTGATATCCTCAGGATTATCCTTTTTATGTATTACGTGGTGCAATTTTCTACTCCCAACTTTATCCTTCATATGTAGGTAATACCTTGATGACATTTTCGAGCAAATATTTAGGATAAGGCTGACATCCTGAATGATAATTCCAAAGACTCGGCAAAGGCTCTTGTATCAAAGTGGTTTATCCGCATTTCTATCACATTTGTGTGCTAGGTATTTTGTTGTCATTTCCTGTTATTGTATTGCAAACAAATATCTTTGTCCGTCGTAAATAGACTTCTCAAACTATGAATATTGCTGTCACTTTGAAGCCGTTCGGAAATAGAGGCGAGCATGAACTTTTGCTAATACAACTATTTCAATGATTATTGATCGAATTTGAGACCTAAAATAATTTTGCTGATACATACTTTGTTCATTGTGTGGAAATTGACGCAAGTAAAATTAGAACTGCAAGAAGGAAGGAAAAATTGGGTAACCCTTTGTAAGATTATAAAAGGGATCAAATGAAATAGATGCAGCAATTGCTCAGTAACTGAAATAACATTGAAGGCCATTAGACATACCTAGAATAGATAATGATATTATTTGTAACGGTGATATTGTAGATCCTACAGTATTTGTTGTGTCGACGCCCCCAGGCGAAGAAGTAGGATCTCCCAAGACATATAAATAGAAGTAGTCTATTTAAGCACCCGGACAAGTTTCAAACAGATGCACCCAGACAAGTTTCAAACAGATGCACCCGGAAAAGTTTCAAACAAGTGGATTATTCGTGGGCTACGACACCCTGCCAAGTGTAGTAACGGCAGAGGAGCTGTTGCCACTTACAATTGTTAAAGAAAAAAAATGATCATAAACTGTATGAGAGAACTGTTAAATGAAACTGCGAGTTTTGGGGGACTCGTAAGCCATTTCATCACCTCATTGTAAGTAATTCATTCCATTCATCACTTGTTCTTTGTACCCCACGTGCTGTATTGTTTTGTCTGTCCTTGTAGTGTCCCCTCTCTGTGTAGTGGCCGTAGTGCCAAAATAAAGACATAGTGTTGAGTAGCAGTCGAGTAGCAGTTTTGTAGCGGTTGAGTAGAGATCATCCGAAGGTGCTAGATAGCAGTATCTTGAAACAACAGTATTGTGGCAAATGTCTATTAAGACTGTACACGATGATCTCCATTGTGGTGGAGTGGAAACTCCCATTTCTTTGCGATTGGAAGCCTGGCGGGCTGAATATTGTCATGATGTTGATTATGCTAGAAGTAGTCTCAAGTGTTGTCAGCTTAAACCTGTAGAGTTGGCCAGCTGAAGTGAAGGCTTGATCACGTGTACATATGAAACATGCTTCTGTACAAAATGTTGGTTGGTGCTATTTTTCTAGGTGGTCAGAAACGGTGAGAGTGACTTATAAACCTGCTGAAACTGACAGATGTTTGGAGGATAATTTTCACAACGAATGAATTTTCACATGTATTTGATTCTGACGATACATCTGAATTTTGGGACGAGAAATTGTTACAACGGCTCGAAAAGATAGGGTGTAAAACTCTTAAAAGATCGCCATATTCTCAGTCTTCAAACGGTCTAAATGAATAAATAGTAAAGAAAGTAAAAATGGGGGTCAACATATTTTCTAAAAAGTTTGGATCGTTTGATGCTTATTTGTCACGGTTTCTCCTTAGTTACAGATACAAACTCCATCCTGCTTGAAAGAAAACTTCTTCAGCGTTGATCGGATGCCTGACAAAGACACCATTGACCATGTCATACGCTGTCGGCCAGCCATTATGTTACGCACATAAATCATGCGCGATTCCTGAAAGAGCTTGGTATTTAATACAAAATGGAAGAAATACATAACTGATTGTGAAGTATGACTTCTATTACACAATGACGAAATAAGAAAATGTACTGAGTAACATGAACAAAGTAGCGTACAAAAATCTGCATCGATGTTGGAAGATGTTTCGAAACTTCGCAAAGAGCGAAGTGGAGTACAATAATCTATAACTGTTTTAAAAGTTTGTAGACCAGGCATTCAAAAATCTGATGCCAGTGGAAGACCACAAAATGATCTAAGAAGTCAAGCAGTAAACAAGGGGTTTCTTCCTAAACGATACGGAAATGATAAAAGATCGAAGTACTTGCGTCGCTTGAGCGTTGGCCAATGATAACAACTAGGGACGGTCGCTTATGATAACAATCATTAGATGGAGTGCTTTCAATTTTAAATAAAACGACAGGACACGTATGAGACCGTTATCAAATGCCATCATGACACAATAAGCTTTCTACAAATAGGAATAAATGATATATTCAGTTTTACCACTTCTTCAGATAAGCTGTCAGCTAAATACTCAATATCTTCATTAAAAGAAAAATAGATTGTTTATGCGGTTTCCGTACTAGCTTGATAGAGCAGCGAAATCTCATCCGAATCACAGCCAAATATCTGCCAACAAATAGAAGCACACATTGGATACCGTAATCCTTCTTATACAATGTGTAGACAGAGGATGCAGTGGTCTCGGCAGAAATTCATTTCATATACATTTCGTTTTGAGGTGAGTTGATCTTGATCAAAATAAAATACTTAGTTCAGGCAGTAAATTTTGCTCGTTCGGATTAAATCTGTCTATTCAAATTCTTCAGCAACTAGAACACAACTTCATTAATCGAGCTGCTTCCAACTTCTATCGGAATACTTACAATTCTATTGAATAACGTTTGGTATTTCCTGGGACTTTTAAAGCTTAAGTTAACACATCACATCCCAAACATCTGTTTACTAGGAGACTGCCAAAGTGTGTGTTATTAGGGTATTATCCGTCAGAAAATTGTAAATCATTTATCATTTATTTACATATCTGAGATTTTGATCTTAGTCTCTGTGAGTTAACGATACCCCTACCGAAACAGGTTTGGCATCCACATTGCAGTCAATATCAAGAAACATAGTATAATAGAATGAGAAAAATAAATAAGACATTAATGCAGTTTATATGTGTTTAATAGGCGATGCTTCAACTGTTAGGCAACAGTTTCAATAGACTTTATCAAACATAATACTTTGTTGCGATTTATGGGCAAGCAGCTCAGAGTATATCCAAACATATTCATGAAATTACAACATAACTACCGTCATCGATCTAGATAAATCGTTCTTTTATTGGGAAATTGACTAAAAAAAGTGGATCTTCCATTGAACAAATGCTCAGCTTCCAAATGATGCCATAAACTTACAGCTTTGTCCTCCATATCAGAACTTGTCGTATGTGGTTAAACCAGGTTCAGCTCATTTTTGTAAATATATCTCATTACTCTGTGTTCTGTGTTACCTGCACTATGGATATATGATTAAGCAGTTCGCTTAATAATCAGGGGGTTCCGAGTTTTATCCCTCTACGTGGCATACTTGGTAATGCATCATTTAGCTAAGCCATGTGATTGAATCTGAGAAGAGAGAAACGTGTGACTGTTCAATTTCAGGTTTAGATATGAGTCTACAACATATGAAGGATTTAGAGGTGACTTTGCATAGTTCAGACGGGAAAGTAATGTTATCATGATATGGACGACTTAATCTATACACACATACATACATACATACATACATACATACATACATAATGGAAGTCTGTCGGGGTTCGACAATGACGTCAGTGACGCCGGAGGTGGGAACGGAGCTCAAAGGCGGACGCGCAGATTTGACCACATGTTAGGCACGTAACAAAAGAAGGGTTGGGGATCCTCTCTTTTTGGGCTTGTCGCTTCTGGTCCAGGCTCTTGAGGCGCTTTTCCCCGAACAGCCTAACACCCTTTTGGACAGCTGTACGCCAGGCGCCGCGGTCAGAGGCAAGTGATTCCCAGTCACGGGCTGAAATGCCTCAGGCCTCAAGGGAAGTTTTCAGGCTGTCCTTGTATCGCCTCAGTGGCCTTCCAGAATTTCTTGCTCCAGAAGCCAGTTCAGAGAAGATCATCTTTGGTAGACGCGCGTCGTCCATTCGGACTACATGTCCGACCCACCGGAGCTGGGCCTTCATGATGAGAGCTTCGATCCCGAGCATTTCAGCTCTGTGAAGCACCTCAGTGTTGGAGACTCTGTCCTCCCAGGTAATTCCCATGATTCGGAGCAGCGGCGGTGGAAGTGGTCAAGTACTCGCATTTGCCTCTTATACAGCGTCCACATCCTACAGCCGTAAAGCAGGGAGGTGATGACGACTGCCCTATAGACTGCCAGCTTGGTGGAAAGTCTGATGCGTCGTCCAAAGTCTGCCAAACGAAGCTCCTGTTTTTGCAAGCCTCGTGGAGACATCTTTGTCCATGCTGCAGTTTGACGACAGGCAGCTTCCCAGGTATCTGAAGCTCTCCACTTTGTTCAGAGTTGTGCCCTCAGTCTCAATCTGAGGCTCAGGAGGTATCAGGCCAGGTGCAGGCTGAAGCATCACTTCAGTTTTTCGCCCTGAAGAGGGCTGCTCCGTCGTCAGAGTGGGTGCCGAGCTATGCCCTTGCCCCGGTAGGCTGCAGAACGACCATCCTTCCCTGACCGCCCGAGTGCAGGTCCATAGTTAGCAAATCCCAGCGCTATTCTACACCTGCCACAGTCACCTCTCGCTCATCACCTCAGGACTTGGAAGAAGAAGTAGAGGGGGTGGAGTCACTGAATCCTGGGCAAAAGAACTGTGGAGGTCTTGGGTTGCCTAAGCTCAGGACCCCGCTCTCGGTCCAGCTGATCTAGCCAGGTGGGACGCAGGACGACACATCCTAGTCACGACTGGACTGCAGGCGCTGCGGGAGAGATGATGGACTTCATCACATAACCGCCTTAGGGGCTCCACTCCGGATTTGGATACGGTTTACTTCCTAGCCTTTGTTTAACCAAAAAAAATCTACCCGCAAAGCAGCGGGAGACTCTTGGAGGGCGGGGACGTCTCACTACCGTACAGGACCAGAAGGACCTGCCCAATGCCCATATGATATATACAATTAAAAAAAAAGAACACATTCTATACAACACACACACACAGAGTCCAAAATGCAACACACAGAATACACGCACACAAACACTCCACAAACACACATAGTTGAATGGCCGTTGACTACGTTGTAACTCCTTCGCCCTTTGTGTCACTATCACTTAATTCCAAAGTAAAATCCAACATAAAGTGTTATGGAAACATCCCTGCCTCAAAAACTGGCAACAGTTCGACATAATGTTACAAGACAATAAAATATCATGCTCATTCCTCTTATCTCACTCAATACTTGGAGTTAGGACTACAAGTTGCCTGAGTAGCTGATGGTAAAGACTACACAAATAATAAGAGGACAACCGGCGCTCAATTTACGACGCTGGTGTGTAATCTTAAGACTATGGCTGCGGGTGTTCGTGGAGAACAACGACATATAAAACTATAGTGATCCACTTATTTGCTAAAATTTTAAGCGGATATCGCTGCACAATGAGAGTTACATACTGCAAAGTCAGGACATCTATGCACTTAATACTGTAAATTTTCTGCCAGGTTTTTAGGTTGTCATCTTATTATTTCCGTAGTCTTTACCATCAGCTACTCTTGACGACTCGAGAGAGAATGTATTGTCTGTGCTGTGGGAAACTCACTGCAAAATCTGATAAAGCCGAGCGTAAAATATATGTTTACTTGTCAATGTTCCGAGAATGTACTCTATACAGCATGCAAAAGAAGAATTCTCTCACTGTGCCTCAAGGACGACTCAGGAGACTGTTGCCAGGCTTTTTGACCTTCAGAGATGTAACCAGCCATGACTAAACTTCCTTAAACGGCATACGATTGGCTGATAATTGCTTGAGTTTTGAGTTTTACAAACTCCATAAACTATATTTCACCATCACTTATTTCCAAAGTACAGTAGAAGTTTGACCTGGCGTTACCAGGCAACCAATGTTCTGATAACTAGATCGCTCCAGACTACAGACTCTAGTACGGATCACTTATTGGTGTACTGCACGACAATGAAATGACTTTGACTGCTTCTAACCGCTTCTTGGCCCACTCCTGCCTTGTAGGACCGCAAGTATTTGACTCTGAAACACACACGCACATACACACACATACATAGACACACACACACACACACACAATGCACATACTACACGCACACACACACACACACACAGAGGCTTGGTTTGAATTACATCAGGCATGATCTAAGGTATTGCGACGTTGAAGGTTACAAACCTGGTTCTAAGTATATTGTTTCCCCTGATTTCCCTTGGCACACAATAGATATTGAACACTACACAAATTCAATTTTATGTTAAGAAAGTTCTTGTTACTATGTGACACTGGAATATTTGGAAGTAGAATTACAGTCCACAGAGAACGATTCCAAAAAATTTCAGTAAGTATTCTGCCACTGATAGCAGCACGTACATAAACGCATGCATATATGCGTCCATACATAAGCGCACACACTTACTCAGACAAATATATATATATCATCATCACCAACACCATCATAATCATCATCATCATCATCATCATCATCATCATCATCATCATCCTCATCCTCATCATGATTTAACGTCCACTTTCCATGCTAGTATGGGTTGGACGATTTGACTGAGAACTGGCAAACCAGATGGTTGCACCAGGCTCTAATCTGATCTAGCAGAGTTTCTACCGCTGGATGCCCTTCCTAACGCCAACCACTCGGTGAGTAGTAGGAGCTTTTACGTGCCACCAGCACACGGACCAGTTAGGCGGTACTGGGAGTACTGGCAACGGCCACGCTCAAAATAGTGTTTTTTACGTGACACCTGCACAAGAGCCAATTTAGCGGCACTTGCAATGACCTCATTCGAATGATTTTTCACGTGCCACCGTCACAAGTGCTAGTAAGGTAACGCTGGTAATGATCACGCTCAAATGGTGCTATTTACGTGCCACCGGTACGGAAGCCAGACAGCTGCTCTGGCAATGATCACGCTCGGACGGTGCTGTTAGCGCACCACTGGCACAGGTGCCAGTCATCGAATTTGGTTCAATTACGATTTCGATTTCACTTGCCGTCGAATTTGGTTTGATTTCGATTTCACTTGCCACAACAGGTCTTCGTAAGCAGAGTTTAGTGTCCATTGAAGGAAAGGTACGCATAAGTGGGCTGGCTACACCTCTGGCAAAGGCCACGGATTACGGTTTCACTTAGCTTGCCGGTTTTTCTCACGCACAACATATTTCCAAAGGTCTCGGTCACAAGTCATTGCCTCGGTGAGGCCTAATGTTCGAAGTTAAGTAATATCACATCCAGCCACAAAATGTACCAATTTGCATAATAAAATCATAGAGTGTACTTGACAAAGAAAGACTTATTTGGAAATCTACACTGCCTGACAGAATGGGAAGAGAATTCCTCAGAATCATTGTAGAATCAGTTCTCTATTGTTTGAAAAAAAAAAAGGGATACAAAGCAAGGTTCATGGGGTCTGTACATCTTTGTTGTGTGCTGTTCTCCATAAATCATGGAAAAAACATACGACAGAAAAGCTTTATGGAAATATTCCCTGTATATCATCAATCATTCTTGAGCGGGGTACAAGATATGCTGTTACAGTTCTATTGAAGCAAACATGAATGTTTTAAATAGCTTCGTTTACGCATCCCTAGCCATGGAATTCTGATGTCGGATAATCCGGATGACGTACATCCATCAACACTCACATGATGTCGACTTTCAGATAGAAAACCTCAAAAATATAATGCGAGACAGTAATGGTTGGAGAAAATTAATGTTTTAGGTTTGGGCACCCTCTCGAAACGCTAGAGTGCGTGCCTGCGCGAGCATACGCGCGAACACACACACGCACGCACACACACACACTTGCATACACACGTATATATGAGCATATATATATATATATATATGAGGGGGCTGAAAAGTTTCTGGCTTTGGGTAAACGAAAATACAGAAGGATCAGGTATTTATGATTTTATTCAGCATGTTTCCCTCTCAGATTCACAAACTTATTTGCAGAGGTCCTTCAGTCTTTCTAAGCCCTGTAAAAGAACTCGGAAGAAAGGCCTTTTCGCTATACCCTTAAAGCCAAGAACTTTCCAGCACCCTGCCCCCGGGATTTTAAGAATTTAAGGATTTTAAGAATTTAATGATCGTTATGTATGTGTTTTTTCGTGTTTTGTTCCGATGGTAACCACTCCTGAAGAAGTGCCAAATGTCAAAATCCAATGACCCAGTCACTGGATAAGTTTGGCACAGAAATGTTAACATAGAGTGGTGAATAAATTGATATATCGAATTTGAAGTCTCTGTCTCTTTTGAATATGAAAATTTAAAAGTTAAAAACCTTATA
>NC_068993.1:19095442-19096425 GCF_001194135.2 Octopus bimaculoides
TGTGTGTGTGTGTGTGTGTGTGTGTGTGTGTATGTGAGTGTACATGTTTTAGGAAAGATCCAGGGAATAATTACAAGATAGCTAAATGTTGCACCTTAAAGAGTCTAACAAACCTTTTTTTTAGACGCAATTTCCTATACTGTTTTCCAAACATAAACTTGTGAACACGTTTACGAAGTGAGCTTACAGGTGTTCACATTTGAAAAGACACTCTTTCGCTCTTTAAATGATATCTACCCCATGCCTAATAATAATTTCTGCAAATTATCTTTTCTTTATTCTTTATTCATACTGCCCATAAACTTTATTCCTCGCCTCATCTTTTCTTTCGATCTTTTATCTATCTAATTTTGCCCGTTCCTCTCTCCTCTCTCTATTTTAACTTTGTTTTCTCCTTTTCTCCTCCCTATTTATCTATATCTTCTCTTCTTCTCTCACCCCATGAAGCATATTTCCTTAACGGCATTTTCAAATTTTAGCGTTCCTTTCTCTACTTAAATTTCCATATATTTATATGCGTGTATATCTGTATATGTACAAATGTGTGTATGTGTTTATGTGAGTGTGTGTTTGTGTATGTATTTGGGTGTATCTATGCTTTGGGCATGTGTATGATCTTGTGCGTGTATGTGTATGTGTACGTGTGTTTATGTGTGTTAGTACGTTGTCGTACACGTCTATAAATGTATGCGTATGTATACATGTGACTGTTGTGAGTATATGTATGTGTATGCATGTATGTGTTTATATATGTATATTTATGTATGGATGTGTATATATATCGATGGGTATGTGTGAACATATATGTATGTGTGTATTTGTATATATATGTGTATATATATATGTATATATGTATACACGTATGTGTATATGTGTGCCTGTGTGTGTGTGCATATGCATATTTATATACGTCACATTTTGTGTGGTTTCTTATACCTTTTAAAATGTCTATTTGATGAGCACTGTTATTTATATTTCTCATG
>NC_068993.1:19098843-19103447 GCF_001194135.2 Octopus bimaculoides
ATATATATATATATATATATATATATATATATATATACACACATAAAGAAAAACAGGGACTTGGTTAATTTTTGTTATTATTTATCATCATTACGCATGTTTCATTTACAAATAATCATTACAGAGTTTTACATGTTAGATTGACATGTAAAGAAATTTCCCATGAGACATTCTTGAGACAGAGAATTAAATAATGGTATTACATAATTATTTAACTCTCGAAAGAATATCTAATTGGAGTGAAGCATTTGTCCGAGGAATGCGTACTAGCAAAACAATTTCCATGTTCCCCTTTTGTTATTCAGTAACTCTGCAAACATTATTTCCAGAATTTTCAATCTATTTTTTCTATCTATCTATCTATCTATCTATCTACCTATCTGTCTGTCTGTCTATCTGCTGTCTGTCTGTCTGCTGTCTGTCTGTCTGTCTGTCTGGCTGTATGCATGTATGTATGTATACGCGCACACTAACACACTGCACGATAGAAGTAAATAGACACCCTATAAAACATCGTTATAAGTTTATTTCAACTTGAAAAGGTATATATAGTTTTATTAATTAACATTTTTATGGTTCAATATCTATATGTCACTGTTGAATCATGCCACGTTCAAAAACATCTTTAGGACTGTCCGAATTTCAAAGAGGCCGCATTGACAATCAATCTGAGGGTGGATTTTGCCACCGTAAAATCGCAGAAAACCTTGGGATCACGCTTTCTACAATTAATAGGAGAATTCCGTCGGTTACATCGACGAGGGTCCCAGCTGATTCGATCAACGGAACAGCCTGCTCATGAAATTAACGTGCAAGTGGTTGAGCACTCCACGGACACATGTGCCCTTAGCACAGTTCACAGGGAGATTCAGGGTGACACAGATTGTGACAAGGCTGACCCAGGTACTACTCATTTTTGCCGGGAATTGAACTCACGACCTTAAAATCATAGCCGAATATCATAACTACTAAATCAGGTGCCTTCTGAGTGATTATTGTGACTTTCACCAGAGAAAGGAAGGAGTCTGCATCACTTTGCCCAGGTCGACCAGGGTTCTCTGACAAGATCCTTCGTTTTGTTAAGAGAAGTGTGGATGATAATACTCGTTGCAAAACCTCTGACATAGCAGAACAAGTTAATGTCAGTCCTAGAACTGCTGTCGGGTATCTCCACAAAACTGGCTGCTATGGCAGAGCAGCAAGAAGAAAGCCACTTCTACAAGTCAATATCAAGCGCATAAGAGATTGGGCCAGTGAGATAGTGGGGAGGCCACTATCATTTTAGGGCACTGTCATATTCTCCGATAAGTCCAGATTTGCTGTATTTCCTGACAATAACTGAGTGCGGGTCTGAAGACTCTGTGGCCAAGAACTTGATGTGAGAATATTACATATAACAATGAAACACGGCAGCTATTATATGATGGTCTTGGGAGCAATTTGAAGTAATGGTTGATCAGAGCTGGTGGAGTGTGAAGGAAACATAAACTCAGATAAATGTGTCCATATTGCAAAAAGGACTCCTCCCAATCTTCTCCAGTGGTGAAATGATTAAAGAAGACTCTTTATTTATGGAAGATGGGGCTCCTTTTCACACGGCTAAAAAGACCAAGATTGATTGGAAGAGAATGGCATCAAGAAGATTCTATGGTCAAGTCAGTCACCAAATATGAATCCTGTTGAACATCTCTAGGGCATAATGGACAGGACGCTTCATAAAAGGAACAAGAAAACGTCTTCAAAGCCAGATCTTTTGAGATTACTGCATGAAAATTTGCAAGAGAATATTCGTGATCTGATCAGTAACATGCCTAATAGAGTCATTGCATTGAAAAAATGCAAAGGGCATGTCTACTAAATATTAGATATTCCCATTATAATAAATAATTATAATTATAGTAAATATAATTATAATATATATAATATATATATATATATATATATATATACATATATATATATATATAATTATATTATATATAATAAATATAAATATAATTATAATAAATAATTTGAATGTATAATTTCAGATTTAAATAAATTTTAACGATTATAAGGGTATCTATTTAATTCTGAATTTGAATTAGGAGACGACACATCAAAGCTGTATTTTCCTATATTTCAAAAGATAGATTAGTGCTAAAATTATAGAAACAAAAGGAAAACAGCTCTAATGTCATTTTGCTGCTGGTAATATTAATAATGAATATAAAAGAGTACGATTTTTAATATTTTATTAAAAATATATTCATGAATTTTCAATCATTCGGTAACCTCTCCATGATAGTGGCATCCCACTTTTTTATTTATGAAATTTTTCTGCTTTAGCAAAAAGGGCAAAGGTGTTCTTTATAGTGAAGTTATTCACTGATATCGAAAAACACTCTCAGGGACGAATAACTCTGATGGAGTTCTCTTCTATGTCGCTGGATTTTCAGGTTCGTTAGAACGTCGAACAAATGTTTTATGCTGTATAGTTATGCCAGCGTCTATAGTCAAATCTCACGGTAGTCAAAGTTCTTGGCATATCTGTAACAGAAAAAATCATATCGGTAAACAAATCATGTCAGACCAAATACTTAAATGTGTTGCTTTAAAATAACAAAAACATGAAATCATGACTTACCTGATCTAACCAAGTCTTAGAGACATGATCACATGACTATTTACAGAATAAACGATGATCTGTGCGACCTGATGCATCCTGGAACTGCCTTGCATGTAAATATTGGATACAACAATTGGAATACGAGCTGAATCCTCTTCGTTTTGATTATCATCATCTATGGAGTAAGAAATAAATAAAATAAAGTTACAATTAAATAAAAGTTCATGTTATACACTAAAAGAAATATGGAAAAAATATTTTGAGAAAAGTGTATACGCATGAATATATGTATTACAAAGACATTAAGTTATCAATATATAAAGCCGTGAACATGGTTTTAAATACACCAGCACCGGTTGTCATGCGGTGATGGGGGTGGGGAGGACAAACAGGACTGGCTTATCGACAGTCGTGTGTCGATAAGCCAGCTGGAGGAGATGTCCTCCTGGGGCTAAAAGCAACAGTAACATCCACCCCTAGGGGTCAGCCACACTTAAGTGGCAATATACTACACTTTATCGTGCAGTTACTGTTAATACTTCATGTAGAGAATTAACATATATATATATATATATATATATATATATATATAGACACACAACGGATTTCTTTCAGTTTCTGTTCACCGAATTCACACACAAGCATTGGGCCGCCCGAGGCTATGGTAGAAGACACTTGCCCAAGTTGCCCGCAGTGAAACTGAACCCAGAACGATATAACTGGGAAGCAAACTTCTTTCCACACCACTATGCATGTACCTATATATATATAACCCGGCTCCATTCGTGCTACAGATCATGATGGGAGGGATAACTTCCCTTGGCAAACAGGACACAGTAGTGTGTCGATAAGCCAGCTGGAGGAGATGTCCTCCTGGGGCTAACCTACAAAAAGTTAACTGTTAACAATAACCAAATTCTCGCAAATGAATATAGAAAAAAGGCGGCGTGCTGGCAGAAACGTTCGCATAATGAGGCTTTGCATTCCTCTTTCTTGTGGCCAATATCTGATAGTCTTGTCGGGTTATGCTTTAAGTCTCCAAACCAGTTTATAAACTATCATGACTTTCTACGAAAATCTTCGTACTTATGTTACATCCACTCAAGTTGATGAAAAATCTGATTATTCATGAAAATTTCAATGCACGAGTTGAAAGAGTGCCTTCGTTGCTAAGTATTCGAATCCGTTTGGTGGTCCTTTACGTTAAGTGTACGGTCTACACACTTCTGATTTGTTCATTTGAATCTCAAACACTATTGAATATTCTGCAATGCTGCAGATATGAACAGATATGAACATCTTTGAACATGCTGAACATGCTGCAGATATGAACATCTGTTCCGGCATAAATGAGAAGAATATCTGAGAACAACTGCTCCGAAATCTGCAAAATGTCTACGCTGAGTTTTCTCTGGTGATATCATACAAATACTCATTGGGCTGTCTGTTATGTTAGTAAATACCTAAGCCACAATCTGAAGAAGTAGGAGTTTTCAACGAAGAAAAATACCGACTAGCTAAAACAGATACAATATTTAAATGGAACAGTGAAAATATGCAAGACTGCCTTAAAGTTTTATATGTTACAATTGTCGTTGTTCTTTCAATTCATATGTTAGAGTTTTTGTTTCTATCTTAGAAATTATGACAAAAAGAAAGGAAAAACTGATATACGTGTGCATATACGTATACATACACACACACATATATGTACATATATATATATATTTATAAATATATATGTATATATATATACACATACACACATTTATACATACACACACGTATGTATATCTATATATATATAAATATATACACGTACATACATATATATATATATATATACACACATAGATACTCATACATATATATATACACACACATACATACACAGACATACATATATATACATACATGTATATATATAAGCACATACATACATATATATATATACACATACATACTTACATATATAAATATATATATATATATATAT
>NC_068993.1:19103956-19104405 GCF_001194135.2 Octopus bimaculoides
TATCTATATATATATAAATATATACACGTACATACATATATATATATATATATATACATACAGAAAAATGAAGCATAAAACATCGAAAAAATAAATACCCTGGGTAATAAAGTGCCCAATTAAAATAAAGTAGTTAAAAGCCAACGTATAACATTCTATAGTAAACCAGAGGGGAAAGTCTGCATGCATATATATAATCGACTAAAATAATGCTTGTGAGCAAAACATATTTAGAATAAAATGCGGTAAAGCATAAACTAATTTAAATTAATTTTCTTTAATTGTGTATCATAATTACGTATTGAATTAATTATGCATATCTGAAAGAAGCAGTAGAGGAAATTAATTAGATGGTTATATATCTGTGAAATAGTTGCTTTTCTATATCTTATTCCCTACCTCTCCCTCTCATACATACATATACATACATATATATATATATATATATA
>NC_068993.1:19104750-19107628 GCF_001194135.2 Octopus bimaculoides
ATTTTTTCCGTACAAGTGATATTAAACATTGCGGAATAAATGATAATCAGATGAGGTAATGTCCGGCGAATATGCTGGATGGGGCATCGTTTCCCATTCAAAGTGCTCCAGCCTTCAGAATGTCATCCTCGCTTTATGTAGCCGAGCATTATCTGATGGAAGAACACCTTTCGTCTTGAAAGCAAAGACAGTCGTTTTATTTCTAGCGCTGACTTAAGACGCCCAAGCTGCTTGCAGTAGATCTCCTTTGTTATCGTTTGGTTTGGGTTTAACAGCTCAAAGTGGATTAAACCTTTCGTATCCCACCAAACAGATAACCACACCAAAAGTGGCTGAAAACCTTTAGCCTGATGTGCCAGTGTTTATTCTTTCCCTACCCACTGCCTTCCAAGCACTAGCGTAGGTATACCGTGTGCCGCTCGCGTTAGCCCTTTACTTTACAGACCTCGGACCCACAATAAAGAATATTGCCTACAGCAGACCCAAAATTGCCACCCGTTGTGGACCACCGCCCCCGGTTACGCTGGTGCTTCGGCGCTTAACATTTTTATAGAAAACCCATTTCTATTCACCAGTCACTTTTCGGTACAAAAAAGGTTTATTCGTGACACGTGACAGCAAAGAAGAGTCCGCATTCACTCTTTTTGCGCGATTAAACCCGGAAAGTTTGTGAGGAACTCAATGACCCAACTTGCTGACTTTTCCGACCATACGAAGGTGTCGATGAATGGTTGAATGATCAAATCCAAGCTCCTCTGCTAGTTCCTCTATTCCATAGTCTATAAGTGCGGGTGGGGTATTGACGTTTAATGAATGTTATTTTGAGGTCTTGTAGGCGATGTTCCCGAGCGGTTGTGTCAGATACAATTGTACAAATCCTTTTAGTTAGGTTGACTGTGATATTTATTTAGATGTGTTTAGGATGGCATGAACTGAAAAGGAGATACTGTTTTGAGTCTGTTGGTTTGTAGTAGAACTGGGAGCTGTTCCTTGCTATATTCCCTTGTGAGTTGAATATTGGAGTTTATATTGTTTAGTGTGGATTTGAAATCCAGGAATCAATCATAGGTTTCATTCCAGATGATAAAACAATCGTCTAGGAACCTTTTTCAGTTTTCTCTTATATACTGGCGGAATGGGGGTCTAAATGTATGTATGTATGCATGTGTGTACATGTATGTATATGTGTGTGTATATATATATATATATATATATATACACACGTATATGAACTTATTTATATACATGCGTATATATGAGTGTATGTGTGTAAACACGCATGAATATGTCACTGTAAGTTGATATATCTCTTTGTAAAAATATAAATCATTTTCCCCTCAACATATTTGTACAAAACGCGTACGGATGAGTTTCCTTCTATACACACACAAACACATGCATTTATGTATATATTTACACAATACATCCGTATATACATGCATGCATACACACACACACACACACACACACACACACATATATATATATATATATATGGTGGAAGGTATACAAACGTATATACAAATATTTATACATGTGTGTGAGTTATATATATATATATATATATATATATATATACATATATGTATGTGTGTGTGTGTGTGCATATATAAAAAGATATATGTGTATCTATACATATATAAAACACATGTACACATGCACAAACACGCACACAAGTGTATCTAGCGATGTGACCTTAGATTAATGTTCCAGTTTTTCTGTCCATATTTGTAACAATCGCCTGTTACTGAATACGTTAGATCTGTTGGTAAAATTTCCCTGATAACAGCAAAGCATTTGCAACACATATCGATTGGATATCGGCTTCGTATACATCCTGGGTTTTCTAAGTGTGTGATATTTAATTATGTACCTTTTTAATGTATTAGTTCTAGAAATAAAAATGGATCATAACTAGAATTAAAACTGCCCTTTTCATTCTGTATTCTGAAGTATTTTACACAATCATCGTTGTAGCTGTTTTAATGATGTTGGAAACATTCTCAGAAGACAGCTGGGCTGAATATTACAGCAGAGAGTATGAATATGATTTAGCCAAATCGGTTGACCAATGGAAAAAATGCTTTGTTTTATTAAATTACATACCTTTACATTCTGTATTCAATTTTATTCAAGGGCATTAAAATGGTGTACCAATAAACAACTGGATCGATTTAATTAAATATTTCCTCGTCCGTGTCGAATATTGCCCTTGACAAACGTGCAACACATCTAAGCAACAGATTTATACAGGGATAATTAATAATGAGAAATATTGATAATGACTTTTTATGCTGTTCTTCCTTTTCTGAAAGCTTTTGTGACATAAACGCAAAGTTCAATGTACTTGACTAGGAACCACAATGGGAAGATATTCCTGGATATTATCCCTTCTAGATATCTGATTTCCAACATATAACATTGACATAATTTTCTTTTGTTGTTGCTATGTCTCATAGATCCATTACTTATATTCAGCTTACGTAGTTCTAAACAACCAAGAGATTAACGCACCACTGCTTAAGATGTTGGCCAGCCATAGGTGACATCTTTAAGTTTAAATTTTACGCAAGAATGAACATCCACGCATAAAAGGTCAGTCGTAAAGTGTTGTTTCTTATATTGGTGAATTCCACTTTCCTGGGGGATACCTGAATTTATCATTTGTTCTATTCTGCTGTTTGGATTTTAATCATGTATAAATTGCTATATCAGTAGTTTATTTAAATTCTCTGTCTCCCGACTCTTTGCTATTCCTATCGAGTCCCTTACTGCAGTTTCTTCAAATGCACTTGCACCCAAACACAAATACACACACAGACACACACATTCACACACAGACAAACAGACAGACACACACACACACACACACACACAC
>NC_068993.1:19107832-19110672 GCF_001194135.2 Octopus bimaculoides
AAAAAAATGATTTAATATAATCTGTGCGTGTATGTGTGCCTGTGTGCATGTATAAACGTTTGTTTCTTATCAAAAGCTTTAGGACTCTCCCCACTTGACATCTTGCCGAAATGACATTTTATATACTACTTGTGCGTGTGTGTGTGTGTGTGTGTGTGTTTCTTTTTTATCATCGCATTGTAGACGGAATTCGGTAGGCAGAAACTGATGAATGCATGCTACATGTTTTGCGGATTTGGATTTAATCAGTGAGCGGGTTTAACATCACAACTCTATTCTATGTCACCTCTAGCATGGGGCTCTCTGTTTAAATTGTTGGAGACAGATCTTATGTTTCATTATATCATCTTACCTTCCCCCCATTAGTTCAAAAGTTACTGTGGCTCTGCAAAAGGCCACGGCAGGAGAAGTGGTGAAATACAAAATCATTAAATAGAAGCTTAATGAAAACGCTTCCGTTTTCTTTCCAATTTTATTTCCTCAAATTTCTCACAAATATTTTTGTTTTATATTAAATAGCCTTCTTTATATATTTTCATTTCATCTCTGTCAATTAGAAATAGTTTTACGAAGTTGTTTTTATAGAGTGTTGTATATTGTAATCATGTTTTAAGATTTTAGCAAGATAAAAAGGTTGGAGAGATAATATATGTGACCTTTTATTATGGAGTGAATATCATGTCTTTAAGCAGAGTATTGTATCTTTCGATACACGTATTACCGACCAGTAAAATGTTGTTTCTAAGAGGTGTAGAATGCAGAGTATTATATCAGGTCTCATAACATACGTTTGTAAAACATCTTTCGCGTATATTATAGAGTTCACACATGGAATAATTTAGATTTAGTATTGCTTATGACAGATTCGTTAAAGATCTGTGAACGGCTTAGAAAAATCTCTGCCTTGCAGAAAAGCCAAATTGTACGTAAACCTTATATTTACCAGAGGGTAGACTCTACCTTTCAGTTTTGTAACAGAAACATATTATAACCCGCTGATGAAACACTCACTACTGAATCTTCAACCACATCATCAGGATCTTATTAGTATCTATCGTCCGTGTAAAATACACGATTATATTATTAGCAATCTTGTTTCACTAAATACTGGCTTTGGATTCATTGTATCATTCCTGTCAATAATGTCTTATTTACCCTTACATTCATTAAACGGAAGTTAGTTATATCGGCATTAAGAACACTTTTTGATGGAAAAATATGAAGATAATGCTAATACAAGTTTTTAACTGTTTTGATTGAGTAGTAGCTAAATCTAAGATTACTATCGACTTCAGATAGTCTGGAACAAACAGTAATCCTATTAGCATATGTGAAGAAGATATCGAATAAGCAAGAGTCTTAAAAATTAATACGGATAAAAATATGTTGAAACCGTTTTCCTTGACTGAAAATAGTGCCAATGTAATGAAAAATTAAAAAAATAATCTGACGGTGATTTGTTAGAGCAGGAGGGGCCCCGAAGATTTTATGCAAATACTTATATGTATTCGTATGATATTGCAGTATTAACATCCTGAAAATAGTTTATCGTATTTTCATGGTTTCTGCATCTTTGAAACTTAATTTATTCTGCCATCAGAACTCTGTACACTTTATAACAGATGGTTGCCATACAGTGTCTATAACAGAACTGATACAATTGTCCTAACTGGAGTATACAAACATATGCTGATAATAAATAAAAAGATGAGATTGGAATAAACATATAAATACATTCTTATGTAATATTTATGACATGTTAGGTATGATAGATAAAATTCGTAAGCAAAGACCCAGTTACTGGAAGCTAAACGTGTCGCTCCAGGCGCACCAGACTTACAAAGATAAGATTATCGAATTACTTAAGGTAGTGTTGAAGAGTGTAATCGTCAAGAAACAAATGGTTGTTCGACAGAAAAAGTTGATTAGAGTAGAATGATAAGGTTTAGCAAGGTCAGAGCGATAGAGACGAATAGAATAAAGGGTGACTTATTTAGAAATTCAGAAGAGGGTCTTAAGAAAGTCAGAGCAACCGTCGTGCTTGCGATGATATTGCTTATTCATCAATTCTTCATCGCGAAACAGTAAGGCCGCATTGTGAGAGCTAAAACACGTAATTTAAGGTACGAAAGGACGAAAATCACTCGATAGTACCGAGCAGTGGAGGTGCAAATTGGCAAGAAAAATCACAATTTAGTCATTGGTGCATGTTATTCGACCTCATGTAAATGTATGTAACTTTTCAACTGTTCAGGGTGAGTGGCGGCCAGTAACTTTTCAACTGTTCAGGGTGAGTAGCGCTGCCGAGAAAGGACTCAAATAGAGGAAGAGCAAAATATTGATGCAATAGTAATAAAATCAAAGACAAGCACTAATAAAATGATAAAGGATTAAAAATATCCAACATTGTTTTAACTCATTCAGTACACTTGAATATATTTCAGGATGGTCAGGTGAATCATGTCAAAACAATATTGACGACTGCGTGGGAAACGGTTGCAAGTTCGGTTCAACGTGTGAAGATAAACTCGGATTTTATACCTGTAACTGCCCAGCAGGTATAACAGGTATGCTGATTTTATTAAAAGAAATAATATTTTTATGCTCAGGTGTATTAAGATGTTTCTAAAATTAAATCATATAAATATAATCTGAACTGCTAGAGCCTTTAGAATGCTGCTCTGAACTGGAAAAAGGTTCATATAACTTTCACTACAATTTATGAAAGCGAGATGTCAATATTATGAAATGTTTTCGAATAAGACTTACAGACATGCCCATCGAAAGCTAAACATACATGCGCACGCGCAGACACACACATACACACACACACACACACA
>NC_068993.1:19111434-19115759 GCF_001194135.2 Octopus bimaculoides
TGTGCGTGCGTGTGTGTGTGCGTGCGTGTGTGTGTGCGTGCGTGTGTGTGTGTGTGTCTGTGTATGTATATTTATATATATATATGTGCATATGTGTGTGTGTGCGCGTGTGTGCGCGTGTGTGTGTTGACGTTTCTGTGCGTATGTATTTGTGTGCATGTGCATATGTTCATCAGTGCATGCATATCATTTGTATACTACACAGAGTAGTACCAGAGTGAAGTTTGAGCTGACACGAAAGCATGAATATCAATATGATTAATTATCTCATCACCACATTCTTTGTAATGTTCTTGTATACAATCCAATTAATCATCCTATGATGTAAAATGATATCTCTTGGGTGCTGGTTAACAAGCTGAGCAACGAACAGCTTGTGTTCTCACTAACACACAACTGCATGCACAGCTAATATTCTAAATGTTCTAATGGTCTTAGCCTTTAACGGCTTCATTGAAAGTAGAGTGGAATACTGCACTTGTGAGGCCATTCAGTAAAATCAACAAATGTAGCAGCGATTTTCATTGAAGAGTTGAAAATCTTGTGTGAGGCTCTGAAAATAGTCACAGTTTCATTTTTGGTTAAAGCATCGAAACATATTGGAAATATGTGACCTACCACATCCACAATTTAATGACTAAATGATGTCGAAGTCGGGTGGGGGAGGTTTTCATTAACGTTCTTATGAGCATAAATTATGTATTTTTGATGTTAGTTTATTCTTTTCGATTCTGCAGAAGCACAGAAGATTGTTCTCTTACGACTTCAAAAGTCAGTGTACTTGGCAAGGATACCTGTAGTCGTTTAAAAATGCAAAGAGTAAGTCTAGCCAATCACTGTAGTTATACGTTACAATGGTAACAAGTTGCTGCTACTATTTTACCTGCTACATGAACCATGACAGAATATGTCTGCAATCAAATGCATTCTAGTGAGATGTACCTCGTCTTTTCTATTATCCAGTAGTGTATCCTTTACCAAGACCTTAGATTTTTGCTTTAGATTTTGTTACCATCTCTAGCAGGTGATAAGGTCACGATGATATTCCCTTGTGAGTTTAGTAGTTAATTGGCGATTTGTATGATGTATGCATGCCTTAAGACGAGGCCATAAAACTTATGTCTCCCACGGCAATAATGACGAGATATCAAGGAAATGTGAAGCAATGACTTGTCGGCTGCGAGGTCGTCGTTATACCTCTCGATGCACCATAACACTGATCGAAACTTTCTGGTACCTGTAGATATTTTCATTCAGACATTTCCACATTTCATTATATTCTCGTATGGCTTTCAAGTTCGTATAATTTCCAAGTTATATCGAATTTAGCAATGCCTATTGTTACTGTTCTTTTTTTTAAGACAAGATTAGAAAGCAAAAATATTTCTACGGAAACAATAAAGTTATTTATTTAGACAATAATTGTTTTAATATATTAGTTATAATACTTTACAAGGTATTTCCATGACATTTTAGACTACTACAGATTGAGCAAGCTAGCAATACAACGTTTATATAAGAAATCAATAATCTTTTGTATGAACACTAGCTTATAATTACTTCATCAGTTTCAAGATGGTAACAGCTGTAGCAAATCTGAACTTCAGCAGAAATATTTGCTGCCGAAATGGATGACAAAATGTGTGTGATAGCAATTTCTCTGCTAGTAATGGACAATTTCAATTGATATATACAGGTGATAATGATGATAATCTTCATTCTAAATTTCACTATTTCCGTTTAACCCATTGAATATCAAAGTATACACCGTTGTCTGGAGCGAGACACAGGAAGATATATTTGTTCTGTATATAGTTCCTTTTAGAAGTATATAATTTGGTTGCGTGCACGTCAGCATCTGTTATTGAATATTACTCTATGCTCAAATGGATATAGAAACGTTTAATAATAAGATATTCACGTTGAGGAAAATAGAGAATGAACGAAAAGCAGGATTGAAAAAAGATAGCGAAAAGATCTAGATGATTTCCGACATAAACAGAGGGCCTCAAATGTAGGCGGGTGGAGTTAGTTGTTTAGATCATTCCAGTATTTGACTGGTACTCTATCGATCTCGGAGGAATGTAGAGGAAATTGGCAGTCGGCATATTCAAACGCAGAACGTGAAGTGCTACAGCTAAATAACGTAGGACAATTTGTCTGATACTTTGAACGATTCTGCCAAGCAACCACATCGAATGAAGGATTTAACTTGAAGATAAATTACTGGGAATGCGAGAATGATAAAAATTGTGAGACATAAAGTTGCTTCTAAAATTAACGCAGACTGGGAAGAATGAGGGAGATAAAAAATTGGACAGTTCACATCTACGACAGTGCATGGATTTTTTCCTTGTGCAGAAGTACAATATCAAACCCATTATGCTTATAGCAGTTTGCTGTTTTCTGTAGTAATGTCCTACCAGTTCTCTTTATTTTTAAATGTATGATTACATTCTGGTTTTGGTATCACTTTGGTCTAGCCATCGAGATTATGGAAATAATTTTGGCAAAATATGTCGCATGGGAACATTTTTGGGCAGCTGCTGATTTTATGGATTATATCGTTTAGACTAGTAAGATGCAGTTGACATTTGCAATCACAACTCAGAAGGTTTGAGACATACATTCTTATATCGCTTAAAGATTGGAAATTATTGAATAACGGTTCAATAATTCCTGTAGAACGAATGCTTATCATTCTTGCCTACATGATGTGAAGCAGAACTCAAGTGCCGTTTCTATTGATCTTATACATCTCTTACCATTTGTCTGCTGCATATGTTCATGTATGTTTTCGTAAGTTTCCCTGAATGCTACTCATGTAACTCAGCAAAACCCAAAAGACTATCCGGCTAGTATATCAGCCTAAAAAAAAAAAAAATCTATCAAGTGAACAAATGAACCAAGCACCAGATTAGTCAAAGACTACGAAGTAGTGGTGCACATGAAAGAGTAGACCTCGTCATTTCTAAAAGGCATCATTACAAAATTGCACACCCAAAATTTACTGCAAATGTGATTACCAATCTAATTCCGTCGCAGGATATCTTACATAGGTAGATAAAACTATCTAGAAAATGAAAAATACTTGAAAGAAAACACATATATGCTTACAGTTACGGAGACGTATTCTCTCTCCTATTCTTGTACTAGAATGCAATTTGCTGTCATTTCCAACTCACACTTTCACCTCTTATCGGCATTTTCGACTGCAGCTCTTTTCAGGTATTTATCGCATTCTATACCTGTCTGCTATTTCGCATTTTATATTATTTTATTTTCCTTGTTCGGGAATTAGTTACAAACGGCTTACATTATATTTTTTCATCCCCTATATCTCATTTCAAAGGTATCAATAACTAAAATACCTTTCTTTTGGTCGGTGACGTTACTAGGAAAAGTGGTTCTGTTGTAAGGTGCCGAAACTGCAGCAATCCCCAATCGATTACTGATGAGAGGCAATTTTCTGCTTAAATTCATATACATAAATATATACATACATCCATGCATATACATTTGGTTTGCAAGATTCTTGATGTGAATTCGTGTGTTGAAAGAAATAAAATTGAACCTTGGGTGGAGGGCATTATGCAGGTAATAATAAACACATGTACTGGTTCGGTCCTTTATAGTTATTGTTAGTTAATGGGTTAGTTACTCCACTAACAAATTTATCGATCAGATGTTTTTTTGACTAGTTTTTCTAACTCTTGTCTTAAACACTTTGGTCAAACTGTTAATCGATAGTTCAAATGTTCAGTATTGTTCATGTTGTCATTTCTTTTTTTGTCGAATAATTATTTCATCGCATTGTTGCAATCTCTTCAGTGACACGTCTCTACTTCCATTTCTTTTGAACTTATGTTCCAGCGTTGGGATTTGTCTAAGATCTGTCCGAGATGAGTATGTGAGTGCGTGTATATCTGTATGTGTATGTGTTTGTAGGTAAGTGCGTGCATCCGTATGTGTGTGTTTTTTAAATACTGACTTAAGTTGTTTTCCATATACATATGATAGCGATTTTGGCTTTCTCTTTGTTTTCTTCGCAAACGCACACGTTCATCCATATAACGTTTCTCTTCTTTGATAAATGTTGAATAAATTGATATCTATCTGTGTGTGAGTATGAGCATGCGCGTGTGTCCGTATGTGTATGAGAGGGCACGTGTGTAGGAGCATGTGTGTGAGTGTTAAGATTAATGTAATATAAAGCTGAAGCAAATTAACACCAAATATACAGTGCGTGTGTTTTTATTGGCTAAACTGGCAATATGACCATCCCCAAGAACAACAACATATATATATATATATATATATATATA
>NC_068993.1:19116613-19118390 GCF_001194135.2 Octopus bimaculoides
GGAGCCTCGTGGAGCTTTAGGTGTTTTCGCTCAATAAACACTCATACCGCCCGGTCTGGGAATCGAAACCGCGATCCTATGACCGTGAGTCCGCTGTCCTAACCACTGGCCATTGCGCCTCCACACGCACACACATATATATATATATTATAGCACAGTTACTGCTTACCAAATTCCACTCACTACGTTTTGGTGAGCAGGGCATGAGGCTGAAGTGGAAAAGAGCAACCCATGATGCCGCGCAATGGAACGGAACCCGAATCCACGTGTTATCGGAAGAAGCGTCGAAACCACATAGCGTCACCTCCAGATTCTATTATGTCTTAGCATTCGTGAGTAAGGCCCGCTTTCTTTTCATTGATACGACCTGTAAATTGAGTATTCAATATTTCAGAGCATTTGGCATTTGGGGTTCCTTACGAAAACGATTTCTGCCATGTTTTCACACCTTCATATAAATTCTTCAATGTAACGTATTGATATTGTTGTATAATAACTTTACCTTAACACGTCTTTTCAGGTCCCTACTGTGAAGCAGAAATTAACGAATGTGCATGGTTCCCATGTCTCAACGGAGGTAGTTGTCTGGATGGTCACGCGTCATTTTTATGTATCTGTCCTGCAAAATATACAGGGTCTATGTGTGAACGAGAAGTCAATGTTTGTGACAGTTCTCCTTGTTTAAATCAGGTTGGTGATACATATCAATTTAATATTCATGAATGCAGCGTAACACATACAGTTAAATTGGATATTAGTAGCATATACGAAGGGAATATACGATATCTGGGCAAAAGATTAGTGATCCTTAATTCATTCTTCGTAGATATGTTTTAGTGCATATGAGAGATTTCTATATTCACAAACATCTAACTGGATTATCACCATCCTTGTAATGGTATTGCGCAATATTTTATCAACAGGGAATGGCTGTAAGAATTAACAAAGTTGGATGGATAAATTGTCATGTTTTATATTTCTAAGATTTTTCGAACTTTTTAATCAGGCACTATACCATGGCGAGGAAAGGAATGATATATAGATACAATAAGATACATCGATATTAATTCAATAAGAGTAAGAAATATGGAGCAGATATTTTTCTAATATTTGGAGTAGGGCTCGCCTTGTGCTAAAATTTGAACTAATATAAGTCGTAGGAACTAGTATTTCTGAGTTTGAGAGAGGTAGGTATAAAGCCTAATCTTCCGGAGGTATATTATCTTGGAAATAACCGCTGACTGCAAGTGAACAAAATTATTATCTTTTATTAATTTTGAGCTATTTTAGTAAATAAAGTGTAGATCTCTATTTACGATCCAAGCTGTTAATGGTATCGTCAATGGGATACTTACCAGATGTTTATTTGGATTTGATTGTTTCAGTTATTGCTGCTGAATATAAATGAATCTTGATCATCTCAGCTGTTCTTCTCTTGGACACTGTTAGCAAAGAATAAATGAAAAACTAATACATTCAAAATTAAATATATTGCGATAATAGTCTATAATTGTCTGTGCACTTGAGGACATGCATACCTACCTACAAACATACATACATACATACATCAATGGAACTGTAAAAATATGTAAAACTTGCCAAAAATGTAGCACATAAATACATATGCATACGCCTAGACATGAACATATATACATAAAAACGCATCCATAAAACAAACATACAAATCTGCGCATACACTAGCACCAAATACTGCACACACACATATGCACAAATACCTAGATGATGTTGATAAAAGTTCCAATGAAGGAGCCTTGAA
>NC_068993.1:19118400-19118659 GCF_001194135.2 Octopus bimaculoides
TAGAGTCCGGCTCTTTCTCTATGGACAAGAAATACAGAAATAAAACTGATTGATAACATACATACATACATACATTCATGTATACATACATACATACATACATACATACATACATGCATAAATACATGTGATGTTAGTAACATCGATCATAAAAGCAGTTTATGAAGGACCAACAGCCGGATTACTACCTCCTACTTCGAAGGGTATGAAATCCAGGAACAGGAAATATTAACCTGATGCATAAAAGAGATAGAGATGC
>NC_068993.1:19118669-19119092 GCF_001194135.2 Octopus bimaculoides
CATACATACATACATGCATAAATACATGTGATGTTAGTAACATCGATCATCAAAGCAGTTTATGAAGGACCAACAGCCGGATCACTACCTCCTACTTCGAAGGGTATGCAATCCAGGAACAGGAAATATTAACCTGATGCATAAAAGAGATAGAGATGCAGAACGAGTCGTAAAATATGACAACCGATGCAGACTTTGTGGAGGGCGTACTAAAGTTGCCATCCACCTCAGGAGCAGCTGTCCGAAAATGTCATCACGGTATGATCTACCGGTGAGACATAACTTTGTAGGTAAGACACTCTATAATGAAATCCGTTGGAAGAATAATCCCGAGGACAAAGAAATAAAACCCCAGAATATGGTAGAAACTCTTCGCTCTTCGCTCTTGGAGAGAAAGGAGCACAGAAATAAACAGGGAGAGAA
>NC_068993.1:19120218-19122971 GCF_001194135.2 Octopus bimaculoides
ATATACATATCTCTCTCTCTCACTCTCTCTCTCTCTCTCTATATATATATATATATATGCTATATATACATATTTATATGCATATATATATATATATATTTATATGCACATATATATGCTTACATTTGCATATATACATATGCATATCTATGCTTATATATATATACGCATATATATATACATATATATATATGTTATATATAGACATGTATACATATATATATGTATATATATGGATGTATATTTATGTATGTTTATATATGAATATATATGTAAATACAATATGTATGTATATATATGTATATGTTTTGTGTATGCATATATACGTCAATATATATATGTATGTATATATATATATGTGTGTGTGTATATATTTATTTGTATATATATATGTATATATATATATAAATATATATATATATATGTATATATATATATTTATGTATGTATATATATATATATATATATATATATATATATATATATATATATATATATGCTTGTATATATAAGTATGTATATATGCTGTCGCTGTGAACATTTCCCTAAGTAATGTACTGTCAGTAAAGTGACTGGTGTCTGGAAGTGAATAGAGCTTTTCACAATCCTGTGTCTTGTCAGCACCTGTCAAATTTACTCGCATGGAAAACAAAGGTTATATGTTGATGGCGTTGCTGGTGCTGTTCCTGCTGACGTTACCGATTAAGGCATATTAAAAGTCTCACAATGAACCTAGGCACTACAGGTTTCGTCTTTTATTCATGACAGTGAGCTACTTCATCACTGAGTACGCAACAGACACTTTGTCACGCACGACCAGTTGAGAACGCTTGTAACTTTGATATAAATCAATGATTAACGGACAAACGAACAGAGCCACCATATTCTCTAGCAACATAAAATAACTGTCATAGAATATTAGGACAAAATATTTCTAGAGACTTCTCCTGCGGGAATATTAGCAGGCCCGCTTAAATACCAGCCAGTAAATGTTCAATTGATAGATACGCTTACACGAAATGTAAGCGAGACATTTCATGTAAGCTAGATATTTAATAACTATTAGACACATTGTCACAAATAGTCGTCGGGGCTATAATTTCATGTCTGTTTCAATTATAGAAGCTAGAAGCTAGTCACATCAAATATGAAGCTTTTAGGAAAATACGAAATTTAATTTTTACTGAATGTTACCTCGCGTGACATGAAGATGCTTTTGTAACTAATTACTCCGTCAGTCGTTTGTTACTCAATATGTAACACTTGTTGTGTCTTGACGTATATATATACATACGTATATACATACATACATACATATGTGTGTGCGTGTGCTGTGTGTAACTCATCGGGGGTAAAGGCGTTTGTTGGGATTTAGGTGATAAATGCTTGAGTTGTTTTGTTTTCACGTTCGTTAGTTGGTGTGTGAACCTATCTATTGATATATCTTTCCAATGAACAGATCGTGAACGAATGAATCTATTCAAGATACATTCTGGGTTTGCTGATTAACAATGGAAGGCAAATGCTGAGTGGTTGTTTTGAGAGTGAGTGTGTGAGAGAGTGTGAGAGAGAGAGAGAGAGAGAGAGAGAGTGAGAGAGAGAGAGAGCGAGAGAGAAAGAGAGAGAGAGAGAGAGAAACTTATACTTCATCTTATAATGTGACTATAGTTGTTATATATGTTAAATGTTCTCCAGAAACATATTGAATTCCGTTTCTGTTTATTGATTAAATTACTAGAGCAGAAAACTATATCCGATAAAAATAGCACATAAATTAAAGCGAAATATGATATTAAACAAAAAACCAGGATAAAATATATGTTGTAAAACAGAAAGGGAAAGTAATATATTTTATAATGATAAGAGACTTCTGTACACAGAATGCTTTGTCAAACTATCACTACTGCAAAATTACTACACGATCTGCATGAAAACAAATTACTAATAGGACTTGATGTGTTCTGAAGCTTTTCTATAATTGTTGTTGCTTACTTCCCCGATCAATCCTGATCCAGGTGATGCATTGATCAAAAACTTTGTAGTATTTTTACAAGAAGCAATGTCACCTAAGACTTTATTATTCAATGTGTTTTTTTTCTTTGACTCAGATGATACTGAGTGATTTAAATGCAGATTGGCTGCTATATCTAGCCGAAAGAGCAACCATAAAAATTCTTCTGCTAGCTTGTACTACAACATGTGATCATTCGCTATAATTTGCATGTGCTCTCAATTCTTCACCCTCGCATCGATTCTATTCTCAGTTCTTGTATTATACACTGATTATGTATTGTTTATATTTTGTACTGCTTTCAACTGAAATTTCTTTTTGTTAACCAGGCTACATGCAGTGTAGGAAATGACTCTTCTTTGTTTATCTGCGAATGTATAGAAGGCTACACTGGTAGAATTTGTGAAACTTCTATAGACAACTGCCAGCGAAACAACTGCACTAACGGTGCAACATGCATTGACCTACAAAACAGTTATGACTGTCAATGTGCTCCTGGTTTTACTGGTAAGTAAAATTCTTTCATAAATGGTTTAATTAATTAATTAATTAATTTATTATTAATATTATTACCAAAAGTAAGGCTATCATCATCAGAACGTAATAAAATATATATAGAAGTTAGCCTTTACATAAAACGCATTCATATATTCTCATGTAATCCACATTCTTAAACTAAATCACATAATCTGAAACGCATCTCTTCAAAAGACTCTATGGTAATGATATATATATATACATC
>NC_068993.1:19123040-19125978 GCF_001194135.2 Octopus bimaculoides
TATATATATATATATATATATTTTTATCTGCTAGTAAACTGTATAGTTAATATCGGATCTCATACATATGGAACCTAATAAACTCGAAGTTTAGTATACTTTCAAAAGACGAGCAAAGATTTACATAACCCAGATATTTTAAATTAGTGTGCTTAGTACAGTCTTGAAGATAGCCAAAACAAAAAAAAACATATCAAAAGCAAAACAATGAGAAATACAAACTCTGATGTATAGAGTTTAAATATGGATGTTCAGGATCAATTGTTACATACATGATTTTTTTGAAATTGTATTCTCTTCAAAGCTTATGCTTTAGCATAAGTTATGGTGAGTACACACAAAGAGACGTTATAGCAAACTAATTTAATAAAGAAAAATGCAATAGATTCAAATTTTGTAACTAATTTAATAAAGAAAACTGCGATAAATTCAAAATTTGTGTCATCGTTTCAAATTTTGACCTCAGACCAGTAACTTCGAACGAGGGGTAAATCGATTACATCGACCCCACTACTCAACAAGTACTTATCTTATCGACCCCGAAAGTATGAAAGACAAAGTCGACTTCGGCGGAATTTAGAATCAGGATATAAAGACGGACGAAATACTGCTAAGCAATTAGTCCGGCGTGTTAACGGTTCTGCCAGCTCGCCGACTTCTGGTAGGGTAAAATGCTGAAGATTATGTGTTTATAATAACCTTTTCTGATTGTATAAACTTAAATAAAATATATTCTCAAATATGTAGTATTAATTAATTCTAGGTTTGAGATGTGAAGTCGATGTTAATGAATGCAGCAGCGACCCGTGTTTACATGGTGGCATTTGTTACGACAGAGTGAATAGCTTTAGATGTGATTGCCCAAAGGAAACCAGTGGAGAAATGTGTGAAGATAATTATCTCTTAACATCAACTAGCGTTACTACTGAACATGACAATAACTATCAATATACAGTCAAAACTAATTCCTCTGACGTAATATCTACAGAAAAGCAATCTGTAGATATATTTATCCCAACAAGTACAAATACCAGCATTTTAAAAATATACACCACAGAAAACACCCAGTTAGACGTAACGCAAGAATTAAATGAAAGTGGGACAATTAAATATGGATTAACCACCAATTCTTCTGATTTTTTTCTTGATAAAAGTAACGCCACCTTAACTACAGTATCGGCAGAATCTCATACGATTAAATATAACTCGAAGGATATCACTTCAGTGACAGAAGACATACTTTTGACAACTATCGATGCTTCAAATCCACAAACTGTTGAACAGATTCATGTGCCTGTCACCGTAGTCACAGAGAAACCCAAATTGGTTACTGATTGTTTGGTTATCAAAATATTCCGATCCAATATACTAGGCCAGATATTCTCAGAAATTCCAAAATACACTGTTTGTTGGTGGGCATATGATTTCATCTTGCCACCCATGTCTAAAGTTGGTACCACATATATTGAAAACCAGAACGAAGCGTATATTTGGGTTGAAGACACTATGAACGATTTATTACCTTTACCTTCTAAATCGATTTCACTAAACAGAGAAGATATATTGTCGTATTTAAAAGATAATTTACAAATAATTGATAACAGCTCTCAAAATAAACTTCCACACAATTTAGTTGATTCATCATGTATTCAAATTTGGATGAAATCAAAACGGAGAGGATTCTGGTATTTGAAAACAGAAACAGGAGATGCAAATGTTGAATATAAAAGCAAATTGAATGTTAAACGAAGATTCCTATCATCTAAGATGTTTTACTGCAAACAAAACTATACCTTGGCTGTTACAACAGACAGAAAAAGCTTGCGGAATGAAACTACACAAGCATCAATATTATCACAATCAACGTCTATGGAGAACGAAACTACAAACATATCGACATTATCACAGTCAACATTGTTGACGAACAATACCAAATACATAACCACATTATCTCAATCAACGTTACTGAAGAACCACTCCACACGCTTGCCAACATTATCAGAACCAACTTCATTGAAAACGAAAACCATGCGTATATTAACATTATCACAACCGACGTTACAGATAAACAAAACAATTAATATGCCAACAATATCAGAACTAATTTCGCTGAATAGCAAGAGCACACAAGTATCAAAACTGTCACAAACAACCTCAGGGATCAACAAAACAATATACATGACAACACATGCTGTTTCCATCTCACCAAAAGAAATGACGACTGTCGGAGTAAGACGGTTTCACTTACTTCTGAGGAAACTTAACAAGACTCATTACCAGGAGCGCTTTTCATCAATCATAAACAGAGATGGCAACAAACCAAAAATGGTGTTGACAGTTCTTCGGACAGCCAAGAGAATCTACCAGATTGGATCTGACTCAGCTCGTAAAGTTTACAGAAAAACAAAACTTCTTCTGCATATGACATTAAAGCAACTCTCTACAATTTGGATTTCGGTAAAAACTTTTGCAGTTCAACCGATCTCTAGAACTCAGGAAACTATAAGACGGACATGGACTGATTCCTGGTTAAAGGTTAATAAGGCATTCACTAAAACTCGCCAATTATTACATGATGCTTATATGTTGGCACGGAATAACTTCAAAAATATTTATCAACGAATGAAGGAAAACACTTCAAATCTGTCAAGAGACAGCTATCAGAGATATTACAATTATTACAACAGCTATAGCAGAAAACTTAACAAAGTATCGGGTTATTTTTCGCATATGTATAAAAATTATACAAAGAATTTGCAGAAATATTGGGAGAAGAATATTAAATATGACAACGTTAATAACAAACGCCGTTGATAACAATGTTTCTCTCTCACCGTCCTTTTAAAATTCTTTCCTGGTCTCTGTCTGTCTGTCTGTGTATATGTGTATGTGTGTGTGTGTGTGTGTGTGTGTGTATGTATGTGTGTGTGTGCATGCG
>NC_068993.1:19127854-19128267 GCF_001194135.2 Octopus bimaculoides
TATATATATATATATATATATATATATATATATATTTCTTTATATTGCCCACAGAGGGCTAAACATAGAGGGTACAAACATGGACAGGCAAAGTGATTACGTCGACCCCAGTGAGTAACTGGTAATTATTTTATCGACCTCGAAAGGATGAAAGGCAAAGTCGACCTCGGTGGAGTTTGCACTCAGAACTTAAGGACGGGTGAAATACCGCTAAGTATTTCATACGACAGGCCTCTTTCAGTTTATAAACTTCATTCACAAGCCCGAGAAAACACTTGCTCAATGTGCCACGCAATGAGACTGAAGCCGAAACCATATGGTTGAGAAAGAAGCTTCTTACCACCCAGTCACGCCTGCATCAATACACACGCGCACGCACACACACACACACACACACACACACACACACACAC
>NC_068993.1:19130792-19132430 GCF_001194135.2 Octopus bimaculoides
ATATATATATATATATATATATATATATATATATATATATGTATGTATGCATATATGTATGTATGTATGTATGTATGTATGTGAAAAACATATTGATATTTCAAATGCATGTAGTTTCAAGTGGCGATGTAACGCATAAGTGCGCAGTAACCTATTTTCCTCGGTGATTTTCAAGGAAAGACATTGTTTCAAATTTATGCCAATATATACTAGGATGCTTTAGTAAAGCCACCGAAGAAAAACATAAAAAGAGAAAGAAAAAGAGATAATATTTCACTAAGAAATAAGAAAAGAATATATACATTATATAAGTACAAGCGCCCGAGGGGATTGAGTAGTAAATAACATAATAATAATATTCAAAATATACACACCAAGCTTCAAATATTTTAAGGGAAGAGAATGAGCAATTATTGTGCTAAAGGCAAGATAATTAATTTTTCAGGTATGTTATGTAGTCTCATCTCTCTTAAGACAAAGATCTTTAAAATAGTTGGTGTTATTGTCTCGATCGTTACTTCTTCAAATATACGATTATTCTTATGTTTTATTAGTTATGACACGAATTTTGCTCACCGTGTACATTCTTAATAACGAGCCGTTTCTCCGATGAAAACTTTCAGGTAAAAGTTGGATCCGTTCGCAACACCTAATTATTAGCAAATAAATGCCGTTATTTACTTGAACGGTAATATTCTTCCTTCTCTTCGTGGACGCAACTACTATATAATTATTTCGAATACTGTCGAATACTCTGTGTCTTCCAGATGACATTACTACTTGTGTGTTACAGAATATACGCATTATTTCTATTTACAATAACCGCTATATGTATAACATATACAGTTGAGTTTCGCTTAAACAAATCCTCTTCAACTATACAGAACTATTTTCCACAAATTTTTTTTGAATTATATGTTCGAGGAACTTTTAATACAGTTGAAATATATTGACCAAACCTAAAGCTATTTCTCTTTTATTATTGAAGACGTCGCGCAGCATTCAATATAGTGATTTTATAAACTGAAGACATTGTGTGCCCCGGGTGTTTGTACTGTCTTTCAAGTCATAACAAAGACCTGAGACAGACGGTACTTTACGCAGTATGTATACAATTCCAAGCAAAGCCGATTTTTGCAATATTCCTCAATTGTGGGGTATTGCAAATATTCCAGATGTTTCATCAGGATTGGGTGGTATTGAACCCAATGCTCCGATGACGACAGGAATAACTTTTATGCTTGACTATCGCAGCTGCCACATCTTGGCGACCTAATTTCTCAGGTCTCCATATTTATCAGCCTTTTCTCTTCCTTTCATGATATGCCGATCTCCTGCAACTGCTTCGTCAATTATTAGGCACTCTTTGTTTGCCCCTGTCATTATTATTATTATTATTATTCAGTAGTTTTATTTTTATAACGTGCTTTCACTTCACTACCGAGCGCAGCTCTGTGCGCCTTGGGTATGTGCTGTGGTTTGCTGTGGTGCTCTTATGTTTACTGTATTGAAAGTGTTTTGCGTAGAATGTGTGCAGTACCCAGTAGTGCAATTTTCTGTATGTTATATATATTTGTAAGTCCTGGTGTTTTTGTTATGTATTTGTCTGAATATTTTTTTATTATACCTAAGGCACCT
>NC_068993.1:19134711-19141074 GCF_001194135.2 Octopus bimaculoides
CTCCTCCTCCACCTCCTCCTCCCCCCTCCTCCTCCTCCTCCTACTACTACCACTACTACTACTACTGATATTCTAACCAAAGATCATTGACAAAATGCCTACTATCTAATAGATATACTACCAACTGATCGAACTACCCCAGTCTAAGAATTTGAAAAGTAGTAGTAGTAGTAGTAGTAGTAGTAGTAGTAGTAGTAGTAGTAGTAGTAGTAGTAGTCATAGTAGTAGTAGAGAAACTTTTCAGTTTCCACATTTAGCTGAATTCTATTTCTAGGCCCTTGTATTTAGCTAACTTTTCAAATCCTTTGACTGAGGTAGTTCGATCAGTTGGTAATATATCTATTAGATAGCAGGCATTTTGTCAATGATCTTTGGTTATAATATCAGGCGTTTTGACATTTGTCTATCTGCTAATAAGCATGGTAAAGTCCCACGGAATAGTAACTCTTAACCTCTGTGACTTGTTTCGGATGGTGTTCATACCAGTTTTTAGGACGAGGAATGTCATAATGACGACAGACATTCCAATGTAGGCACTACCCTATTCGGTCATGTCTGGTTTTGTACTCGTTTATAGCGTGTTTAGAGCAGCTAGTCACAATGTGGTTCATGGTTTCTATACAATTATCTCATAGACTACAGTTTGGGTCAGTACCCACTGTGGAGAACGTTTGGTTGGTAGTTTGTTATAAGTAGATATTAATCCTGAGCGGCCATTTTAAAACCATCAGTTTCTGCCTTTAGACCTGAACTGTGCAACCACTGGTGTACTTTTCCTTTATCGATATCTGCTTTCATTGTTCGTTTGGAATGCTGGCCATGGAGCTGTTTCGTTTGCTATTTGTTTATAAGTTTTCTCAGGTCGCTTTCTATTTTTAGCTTTTTGCTTGCCTTGTTTCGCTGCTTCTGTTGGTATTGCAACTTTGGCATTATTATTTACATCTAAGATTAATTCTCTTTTATAATGCTGTGCCTCTTTAATGACAGAATGTTACTTTTTGTTCCCTTCGTTTTGATTTACTAACTGTATCATCCAGTCGTAGTTATTCTGGATGGATGAATTAAATCTTATTTTGGAGGTCTTGTAGGATAATTCTAGTTGACTGAAGCATCTACCACCTTCTTTTTGAGGGAACCTAGATTTTATGAAGATCAGCTTTTGGACGATGCGTCTTGATTGCAGTAGTTAGTCTTCTCGTTTTGGTGCCCATTCGTTGGAGTTTATTTATATTCCAGTTAATTATATTGCACTGTATGACAAAAAGTTTCTTTTCTTTTTGTCTTTGGTCAATAAGTGTTATTTCCTATTTGCTTATATACAGAAATCAAGGGAAATGATTACTTTTCCCTTCAAACTTTGCTTTTGTGACCTGCACGTCAACATTTTGAAGCTTACCTATTATCCTCACCAATGTTGTCATTGTTTTTGTCCTTGTGGTTACCCACTATAGCCATGGTAACAGTGTAGTTGTTATCGTTGTCATTTTATGAATTGTTGCTGATATTATTGGTGATTGGCAAAGTGAATCTTACTGACATAACTTTGGAAGAAGAAGAAACAAACGTAGGTAGACATACAGTTAGCTATCATTAGCCTGTTAATAGATTCAATAGATGTTGACAGTGAACCAATAAAGGAGGGCCAGCAAATGTCAGGATATGTAGTAGTAGTAGTAGTAGTAGTAGTAGTAGTAGTAGTAGTAGTAGTAGTAGTAGTTGTAGTAGTAGTAGTAGTGCTTATTACTATCATTTGATTAATGAGTATGATGGTAGAGTTTGAGGACAACTTATTTAATTTTTTCTGTTTCAATTACCGTTGATTTCTATTCATTATTGAATGACGTTTTACTACGCTTTACAGTTTTTGCAACAAGGCAGTTTGTTAATATGCCAATCACTTATCTTCTGCGTTTGTTATCAGTTCTGAAAATGTTTTAGTTTTGAATTTTGGAGGCGCTTCAATTTGTCTTGGGTATGAAAGTGGAATATTTGCATGTTCGAAAAGCTGGAAGAAATTAAAGAAATTATGTACTTACAGAAAGATGCTTATTTTAAAGCTGCTTAAGTTAAATAACCAGAGGCGTTTAAAAGTGTTCTTGTGATGTTCGCATGTTCGAATAATCAGAGAAAATGAAACTTAGATTTCTCACAGAAAATTGTAGATTTTCATTTTTTTATAAGGTTATATGAAAGAGGAATGTTGGCGTGTTCAGACAACTAGAGGAATTTATGAAATTATGCACTCGCAGAACGTCGCTTATTTTGAAATTGCTTAAGTCAGATATCCAGAGGCGCTTAAGAATGTTCTTATGAAAGAAGAGATGTTTGCATATTCAAATAATCAAAGAAAAAACTTAAATACTCAAATAATGTTGTAAATATTTATGTTTTTAAAGTTATTTTGAAACAGGATTTCAGTTGTACAACACGATGTAATTATATTATAATTCTGTGTCTCCAGTTGTTGGGTGGTGAATACGTCCAGCGGCTTCAAGATTTACAGCTATTATTATTGTTGTTGTTGTTGTTGTCCGACAGACCGATAACAGCCGCACAAATACAGAAAGCGATGAAGAACTGCACGAAAGGCAGATGATCGGGCTTGGATGGTCTGCCCTACGAGCTTTATATTTCGACGTCAGACTTAGTTGCGGGGCTCTTAGCAGACGTCTACCACAACTAGCAATAAAATGAGAGAATTCCCACTTTCGTGTATCAAGGGGCGGTGGCATTGCTGAGAAAGGATCCAAATAATGGGGACGTTATAGGGAATTTCAGGCCGATTACTGCTCGATGCAGAGATAAAGATTTTGGCCAAGGTTTTAGCCAAGAGGTTGCCATCTGCTCCGGTGTTCGGGTGAATGGTCACCTGTCAGAACCATTCAGCATCAAGCACTCAGTCCATCAAGAGTGTCCTCTCTCCTTCCTTCTGCATGTACTGACTCTTGAGCCACTGCTGCGGAAGTTGGAGGCTTGAGGTGTATCCCGCGTGATCTAGGATGTGGGAGAACCGTATATGCTTACGTCGACGATGTCACCGTCATAGTGTCGAGCCACAGGCATATAGACCTGATTGGCGACACACTACAACAATATGAAGCGGTGACAGGAGCAATAATTAACGCGGAAATATCAGCGGGATTGCAACTCGGCACATGGAGTGGTAAGCCCATGACGTCCAACAGCGCTGGACAGACGGTCCGGTTAAATTGTTCGGGGTCTGGTTCCGTCCAGACCTCTAGGTGAAGAAAAATGGGACGAGGTAACCAACAAGGTGGCGAATCTCACCCAGAAATAGGCCGAGAGCAAGGTCGAGCCGAGGTGACAAATGCCTACATTTCGTTGGTCATCTATTACTGCCTGATCGTCGTTTACTGGTTGACTAAGCTGGTTCGCTTACTCTTCTGCTTGAAGGAGCGCGTTCCACTGGTCAGGTGCTCCATGTGCTGTTAACAGCCGCTGAATGGGTCCCTATGTAAGCCGTGGTTGCTGATGCACCAACATGCGCTCAGGCTTCGGCCTCTCCAGCGTTTCCTTGACGGTAAACGGGGGTGGTCACCGTTTGTTAGATACGTTCTCCCACAGCTAGTCTCTTTGACTGAGCTGCAAGCCTGGATTAGGCGTAGACCGAGGTGGGGCGCTTGGCACCTCGAGTGTGGTCAAGCGCTCACAGCTCGCCGCCAGGCGGGCAATGCAGTCGTTGGTAGTTCCACTCTAGCATTCTATAGAGGGCCAGTGGAGAGAAAGTGCGACGACGTGCTCGGAGAAACTCCAGGTGTCGACGAGGATCAACTTACCAGTCTTTTTCAGAAAACATTCGGGCCTGGGCGCATGGATAACTTCCGGAAATCCCTTGTCTGGCAGTGCTACCGAGGGGCGGTGCCCGTTCGGGATAAACTTCATAGGAAGGTGCGCGTAGAGCGACAAAATTGTTCTGCACGCCCTCGCCCAGTGCCTGAACATTGCTGACCTGTAGGTTTATGTCGAACACCTGCTGTCGCTTGTAAGACGGATCCGGCTGTTAGTTGAATCCATAGTGAAGATTTCCCCACCAACCTCCTTTGGCCGGGAGGGGCAGGCAATTTTTTATTTGTCTGGCGGCTGTGGACTCGTTTGAAAGAGCTAAAGTCAGACACTTTCTTCTTTGGCCAAGCTCTCATCAGCTTCTTCAAGTTTCACTAACATCCGCCTATATATATATTAAAGTTATGCATGGTTAGGCTTACATGTTTAAAAAAACTTTAAAATATTGATGATTTTGCTTTGTTTTTCTTTCCCCGAGTTTTCAGAGAGTCGCCTTAACGAATCGGGTCTCAAATTCATGCAGAGTCTGTTGGATAATTCCCAGCCCTACATACGCACACACACATAGACACATGCACACATACACTCGAACACATGAACACACACACAATATTCATATCCATATAATAGCGGATATCTCTCCAAGAGTATGTATCTTTCATCTTCTACTTGTTTCAGTAATTAGACTGTGGCCAAGATGGGGTATCAACTTGAGTTGTTGGCACTCCGTCGCTTACGACGACGAGGGTTGTAGTTGATCCGAACACGTCTTCAGCCTACAGCCTACCTCCAAGAATTCATCTAGGTGGTTGATAGAACTTCTTCATTGAGCAGCCAGATTACCTTTCAATCTTACTCAGCCATCTAACGTTACATTTGATAAAACTATTATTAGATTCACGATTCCTGAGAACAAAAGACAGGATGGTTATCACTGGAATGCTTTTAATGATGTATCAGCGCAATCAACAGCGACTCGGGGCTAAACAGCAAACGTAACCTACATGCAAAGACTTATATAATTACATCAAGAACATTATTTGAATATTTACTTTCTTATAACACAGTTAACATACATCTCGTTGGTTGAGAAAACGCAATTTAGAATCGCGTCAATTTACTGCTTCTGAAGACATCAAAGAAGATACATTTGGCAGAGATCTGTTGCTCTATGCCTATGAATGTTTTCAAAGAATGTAAATGCTATCGAAACGTTGATGTAATATTGGACAATTTAGTAGCCTTTTTGCTTTTCTTGGCAATAATTGCAATTAGTAACATTCTGACTGAAATTGAAAAATACTAAAACAATACGCATTATATCATAGATTTCTACTTTGGTTATAATCTTGAATAAGAGTCAAAGCTTTTAGTTTTGGAGAAATTGTTAGAAGTTCTATCTGTTTGCTTCGTTTCAATCGTCGGCAATTTGTAATATGGACTACAATCGGTTCCACATCTGTGATCAGTTAAGGAAAGAAACCAACAAATACACAAATACGAATATATATTTATCTAATTAAAAATATCTTCTTTTCCTTCCTGGTCATTAATTTTTTCTAGTCATTAACATTTTCAAAAGTTTGTGAATTAAATGAGCTAAATGAAAGAATGTTTCAGTGTCATGGAAACAAAGTAGAAGAGAAAGCATAGAGTTACCAATTTAAAAACGACATATATTGGTCTAGAATACTGGCACAAGAGCAGCAATTTTCGAGGGAGGATGCAAGTTGAGGACACAGACTCCAATTGCTCAACTCGTACGCACTTCATAGACTCCGAAGGGTTGAAAGGCGAAGCAAGCGAACGTAAAGACAGACGAAATGCTCCTAAGTATTTTGCCCAGCGAGTTAACAGCTGTGCCAGATCTCTCCCTTTAAATCGACATATATTAAAGCCTGTTTGCGCTAGCACATCGCTAGAGTTCCTGAAGGTACATGAAGAAGATTGAATAACAACTCTATCTACGACATAGCAATTCAATTCCCCATTCACGTTAATTGGTACTCAAATTTCCCTTTGGTTACTGATCATTTGGAACTGAATATTAAAAATGCTAATTGTAAAGAGATTGAAACATCTGAGACACTCCATGTGTCTACGCTCTTCAATCAATAATGTCACACCTCCACAATAGGAGTAATGGGCTGTGTAATTACGCACATACGCACGTATCCACACACCCGCGCACACACACACGCACGCATACACACACACACAAACACAAACACGCCAGACGAAAAGAAGACAAAAGAAAATTCTTTAACACATCTTTAATGATTCGTCACGATTGTTTCTGTACCAACTCAATTTGCAACGCGAGTTTATACAAAAATTGGAAGTGAAAATTTACGTAATGTTTGTAGTTTTCGACATTAGATGGGTACATTATGATACATGCATCAAAGGTGTGCGCGGATTTAGACATTAGAGAGACACTTCATCTCACTTGAATCAAAGGTGTGACAGTACATCTTTGAGTCAAGTCTGAGAAATTACCCCTCTAAAGTCTAAAACCGCAGACATTACGTAAAATTTCACTTCGAATGTTTGCGTAAA
>NC_068993.1:19141660-19142239 GCF_001194135.2 Octopus bimaculoides
CACACACACACACACACACACACACACACACACACACACACACACATATATATATCTACAGGCGCAGGTGTGGTAAGTAGTTTGCTTCCCAACTACATGGATCCAGGTTCATTCTCTCTGTATGGCACCTTGGATAAGTGGCATCTATTATAGCCGCGTATCGACCAAAACCTTCTGAGTAGGGAAACTGAAAGACGGCAGTCACATATGTGCATATGCATATATATGCATACGCACATATGCGAATATGCATATATATGCACACACACACATACATACATACACACAAACATATAAATATACATGTTGTGTTGTATGTGCAATTTTTGTTAAACTATCTGTTGCTCAACACTCTATTTCATGACCGCCAGTTCTGAACGAAACAAGAAGCAATGAAACAAACTTACATACAACGTATGTTGACACACAGAGACACAGACACATGAGCGCGTGCAAACACGCGTACACAATTGTACGTATATGCGTACGTAGAAAGTGTGTATATATTGATAAATGTTTTCATGTACTTATTTATGTGTGTGTTTGTGTGTGTGTATATGTGTATATATATATATATAT
>NC_068993.1:19142843-19145493 GCF_001194135.2 Octopus bimaculoides
ATATATATATATATATATATATATATATATACATGAATGTAGTGTGTGCGCGTGCATAAATAATATATGATAACCGGTAGGAATTGAATCACCCGCCTTTTTTTCTAAATATGCTTTCGTTTTAACCTCTCAATTTAACAAATACCGCTCATATATCTTTTTATAATGTTTTCTCTTCAACCCACGCACATGCTGAATTATTTAAAAGGAGAAGAGTATAATGAAAAGCCACAACTCAAACTCACAATTAGATTAAGCGGTTCTTTATCAACATTAAAACAGGAATCCTTTTGGCAATATTTTATCTATGAACATCACTTTGCACTTTTGTTGACTGCTTAACATGATATTGTCAAAGTTGATATGCTTGATAGATATTTCTTTTACAGGTATTATGTGACGCACAAGATGTAATTACATTTATAACTACCACCACTATCACCGTCACGACGACGACTACAACCACCACCACAACCCCCGTCACCTTCACCATTACCACTATCATCACCAACAATAACAACAACGACAACGTATCCATCACTGCAATATCCGCCATGTTGGTACTACTGATAATGAATTATGATGATGATGATGATGATGATGACCGCCATTATCATTTCCATCACATTCACAACGGCCGCCACCATTAACACCACCACCATCACCACCACGACCACCACGACCACCAAGAACAACACCTCCACCACAACCGCCACCACCACAACAAACACCACTACTACTTATCTACCTATCTACCTAAAAAATACATTTATATCTTTCCTGTTGGCACAAAAGTTGAGAGCTAGAATTTAAAGTTTGTATTCAATGAATCGAAATATATTCAGTCGGTAGTGTACAGTTTCAGATTATCACAAAATTACAGACCATTCTACTATTAAGGGATGGTTTCATGCCATATATATATGGCGAAGATCGCCGTGATCACAGTCGATACCTTCGTAGTATTGGGGTCCTGTGACCAATTACTTTAATATGGAATATATGATTTGGAACAAAATTTGGCTTTAAAAATAACGAGGTGGACACAGATCTTAGATTGAATGCAGACCGACTATATTGTACAAATTCCCAGAATGCACATACATCAGAGAAGTAGAGATTAAAATGTTCTGCTCAGGAAACAGAAAGAACGAGCAAACGCCAAAATCAAGATTACCCAGATCGTGAACTGACAGACCAATAATGAGTGTTTTATATATATATATATATATATATATATATATATATATGTGTGTGTGTGTGTGTGTGTGTGTGTGTGTGTGTGTGTGTATGCATATATATATAAATGTATATATACGGTGGATTATTTAAGACTTGCCTCTTATTTCTAGCAGGTAGATGTCAATTAAGCATCATTACGATATTTCATAGCTCCTTAAAGCTATCTTAACTGCGTTCCACCAATGCTACTACTGTTGATATCATCAAATTTTGAATTTATCCACAGATGATATGAACAGTAGTGACATCTAACTTCATATCTCAGTGTTTGAATATTTCATTTATATATATATATATATATATATATATATATGTGTGTGTATATATATGTGTTTATATGTATACACACATATACATACACGCGCACACACACACATATTAAAATAGAATATGAATAAGCAAAACATTTGGCATCCCTCGAAAGCATTACATTTAAATAAATAAACATATCTTCGATCATCATGCAACTACCAAAGACAGTTTTCATTCTCGTCTTTCCTTCAGTTCTCGTCTTTCCTTCAGTTCTCGTCGAACTGGTAACTACTAATATTCTCGATTGGGGATATTCTACATTTCTATATTTTCTTATTAATCTCTTACTAATGACAGAATACTTAGCTTATGCTGAATCCTTACTTAATATAATGATCCACCTTCTTGGCTATTCTAGAAACAGCTGTAAAGACTTTACCTCTTTATCGTATCTACTCTGTACTATGTTTATATTATTTATTTAAGCCAAATGCTTCTAGAGTGTTTTTCTTATTCCTTTATAAAATTCTATTCTAATCTATATCTATTCGCTCAAGGAGAAATTATTTTAAGACTTAATCCTAAATCTACACCCATAATATAACGTTAATGGAAATATTTTAAGTAACCTATTTTTGCATACTACTGTAGCAAGGATGACGTTGCTATTGAAAATTAAAATTAGCTAAAGTATCATTGGATGGTTTGATATAATATGATTATAAATGCTGAAAAATAAAGCATTTTTCTAAAGCGAGATGTAAGTGAAACATGAAAAGTATGGCTTAATATAATGTTTTCGGACTATCTTCAGTCTTTGTTGTTTTACTCTACACATGCCTCATGCTGTTATCAACATTTTACCGCCGTAAGTTATATCTGAACTCTTCACTCTAAAAATCATTGCTATCAATTTCATTGTGAAGATAATTCGCTGTGGGCTAGAAATAACAATATCTTAGGAGTCAAGTGTAATTGGGTTTGTTACGTACAGTTATCTTTTCTTGAGTTCAATATTAATGGTTTTTTTAGAGATGGTAGTGATGGTAATGTAGTATCTTCTGAGATATGAGAAATACAAGTATTGTTATCTTCCAGTATGCACACACACACACACACACACACACACACACATACACACACACACACACACACA
>NC_068993.1:19145580-19148181 GCF_001194135.2 Octopus bimaculoides
TATATATATATATATATATATATATATATGCTTACAGATACATACACACACGTACATACATGTAAGTGTATACATATGTGCGTGTATATAAATATATATATACTGCACGTATATGTATATACACACATGTATATATATATATATATATACATACATACATACATACATACATACATACATACATACATACATACATACGTACATACATACATATTCTGATCGATAATATCGAATAAACTGGTACATCAGAGGTATGATGTTCTTAGTCAAACTATGAATGATGAAGTTTGAAATGAAAATAGAAGCTGTTATAAGAAACATGATGTAGAATTATGTAAAGATACCAATCACTATTGGATTTCGATTATTCTTTATCATGTTTGTACTTTCTTACTATAACTTTTTATAGTCATTGTCATTTTTTCGACGGTCATGTATATTTGATGAACCTAACACACTTTCTATTACATTATCTTGTATAATCATATTCTGTGTTGTTTGAGCACCACGGTAAGGTATTCTAATTTGTCATATGATTCTTACGGCTTTAATTCCAGATTTTCGAGCCTGAAAATGATTTTGAGAGAATCGCTCAAACACAAGAGTAGACTAAAATTAGAGATTGTCAGACAATTACCTAGTGTGTAATATTTTAAATTCACGGACGATGAACTCACACAAAATTAAGTCTTGTAACATCTTTCATGATGCGAGCTAGATCTTCTGTAAATTATTCAAAGACACCTATTTTCTTCATTTTAAACTTTTCCATTTAGTTACATTATTTTTGCAATCTTCTATAGCCAGACAGACGACTAAAATATATGAGATAATTACGATAGTTGAATGCCAACGCTCGGACAATGACCTATGAGTGTGGATATTTTATTTTCGTCATGTACTTTCTAAATGCTATTTCTATTTTAGAGATGTTTGATAAGGAATCCATTTATTTTAAAATACAGAATATTTTTTATTGTTCCCTCTCTGTTATATGATACACATATAGTGATGAACAGTTAACTCGATAAAAGACGTACTCACTAGAGAATCAGTGAATATAGAAAGGAGGAAAGACATTAATTTGGAATAGAACATGTTATGCTAAGAACTATTATACACATACAAAACGTTTTTCTAATTTTTGATAACTCAAATATCTTCATCGCAAAAAAAGTTATCGTTTATCCATATTTTACTGTCCCTCATATATTCAAGATAAATAAAATTCTATTTAGGTTCAACAAAGCTATATCTATAGACAGTCATATTGCAAATGGAAGAAGTTATGATTAAATTATCCAGAACAACCTCTGCTTTCAATAGTTTTATTATCTTTCCGTTGTCATCTAAAAGTACACAAATCTATTTTATACGTATGCTTCTTCACCGTTGCTACTACACTTGGCTTCCATGATTCGGAATAACTACAGATAGTTAACTGATGATTGCACAAATAAAAAGTTAAGTAGCAAGAAGAAATAGAAACTCTACTGAACTATATTTAGTCTTGTTGACTCCTTATACATACTTATGAAATTACAATAGCATTCCTCTAAAATATTTTTCATGGAAGACGGATCCGGTTAAAAAGTTACTGATCATAAATCTTACACATGATCAATTTTGTGCGTCTATATCGCAAAAGAAGCACTGTTAGGCGAAAAGTTTGAAAACATATATAATCTCCAGATAAAGAGCCCTTATAATATTGTTAAATGAGGGGCTTGATTTATATATATAATGTATATCATATAATGCATACGAACCTCAAATTGTGTACTTTTCTTTCCGAAACAGGAACTTTATGCCCAGTGTGTTGTTGGTCATACTGGAAACTGTCATGTAGGCACACTGTTATACTATATCAGTAGTGTCTCACATCACTTAATTGCTTTTGCTTCCACATTTTTCTGACACTTCAGCATTGTTTTCTTTATCTTGTTCTTTATCTTGTTCATCTTCCAGTTAACGTGGAATTCTAAGCGAATGACCTGGATGAAAGCATATTGTCTTTACGTTAGTGATTTAGATCCCAAAGTTTCTAGAAAAGATAAGGGGATAAAATTGACTCTTTAAAATACGGGCATACAGAATTTACCACGTTTATTAATATCAGTCATTTGATACAAGGTGTGATTCTTACATATAGCAGCAGCTGAAAAACAACATATTGTCTATTCTGGAAAGCAGCGATGAATAAATTTTACATTTATCAATTAGTGATTCAAAATAGTTTTATAAATAAACATAATTCTTGCTTGAATGAAATTTATGTCAAAGTTTGTAACCCTTTGTCGTTTATTTACATATATATGTATGTATGTATGTATGTATGTATGTATGTATGTATGTATGTATGCATATATGTATGTATGTATATACATACATATATATATATGTGTGTATACACACACGCACACACACACATACACACACACATACACACACACACACACACATATACATACATGCATATATGTATATATAAGCCATAAAGAGTAAGAAACTTGACATAAATTTCATTGAAGCAAGAATTACATATATTTATAAAACTATTTTACATTGTATATATATATATATATATATATATATATATAT
>NC_068993.1:19148403-19150074 GCF_001194135.2 Octopus bimaculoides
ATATATATATATATATATATATATACATACATTTGTGCATACACACACTTCTGCATGTACTCACATCATATACACATTGCCGTAGAGGTATATATACCACATCATGCTGTATCATGTATATCAAAGATAACTGTGAAATATCTTTAGCTTCACATTAACACACATTAAATTTAATTGAAGGTTGCTTCTTTAAATAGAATTGCAAATTCCACTGACACTAACAGTTGATGCATTTTATAAGAGTTTCTGAATGTCTTTTTATTTTCGGGTGTCAAGATGCTCCCTTATTTTTGATTCGTTATTGGAAATGTTACTTGCCATTTTCATGATTCTTTCATTATTTGAACTACATTCCAAGCCTTGTTTCTATTCAAGGATTAATTTTACAAATATATGGAAACATCTGTATTCTCATTTTATTATTTGAATAATTTAGAAGTTTGAATTCCTGCATGACACATTTATCTCATTGAAACTACATTTTCGAAAATGTATGACGTTGTTGCTTTTACAAAAATATTTTTCCAGCAATTTAGAAGAATTTATATGACAGGAGTTATTTCGAAAAGCAGATCTAATATGTTTGACAGCCTTTTATAACTCACGAGCATTTGGAATCCTGTTCAATAATTGCTGTAGTAAAATCCTTTGAAATTGTCTGTAAAAACACATTTTTAATCGTTTAACGCAAGAAGGAAGTACAGGGTCCGTGAAAGTCAGGTAATTTCAACGAAGAAATGCAAGCAAGATCTAGAAAGTAATGTTTCTTATCCATCATTAATATGTAGTACCCAGTTCAATAAATTTACAACATACTCCGGAATTTTCGATAAATAACAAGGGAATAATTTATATTTCGAATAACGATGAACCATTAAAATAACCATTAAAATAACAGTAATTCTTATGTAAGTATATACTACTGACAAACATCGTAGTTTTCATACGTAAAGTAGAGAAACTAATGAGTATTCAAATACTGGAAGTATTTAAAAACATTATTAAAAAATATATATTTAATAAGAAATGTAAAATTTATATTTATCACTAGAATTAAAAAAGAATAGTCAGAAAGGGAAAGTAAAAGAATATCAAGAACGGTTTTATTTTCTGTCTTCTTCATTTTGTCATTGGTTAATTCTCCCACACTAGCTTTTTCTCTCAGTTCACCATACTTCCTCATTTTTGTGTCATATATGTTTGCTTACTCTATGATACGTATAAATATTATAAAAAAAAGGAAGTTAAATAAAAAAAAAAGTTACCTCGGGTTTCATTAGAAACCCAAAAATTCATTAAGGCTGTGCGGAACTCATTTGAGTGATATGTAATATGTGGGAGAATATACAAAAAATAACAACAGACGAGGACAGGTGGTGTAAATAACAAAAGTATATATTAGTATGACGCTCGGGAATACGGAAAGTCTTTGACGTTTCGAGCTACGCTCTTCAACAGAAAGAATACGGAGACAAGGAGAAAAACACGGAGAAAAAAAAATTGAATAGTGTTCAGTCAACGGTCAATCATAATAATGGCCGATCATAACAATGACTGACCGGAAGTTAGAAATTCTTATTTCAGGAGAGCTAAGAAAGGGGGAGATAACAAACGGTGATCGGGAACGAGGGGCTGTGTGTGGGAGGTAGACTGCTGGTGATCTTGACGTAT
>NC_068993.1:19150301-19151163 GCF_001194135.2 Octopus bimaculoides
GGGTGGGGTATGTGGGTAGGGGTGGGTGGTGGGTGTAAGGAATTGGATAGGGTGGAGTGGGAAGGTAGAGTAGGAGTGTGTTGGGGTGTGGTGGGATGAGCTTATGAGGGGGTGTTGACGAGGAGGGAGAAGGGGAAGGTGGATGTCTCTTTGTTTATCAACATACAAGTAATCTGCTGACACGTGCATATAGGTCAGTGTATGAGTATGCATGTGTTTGCGAGTGGCATGTAGTTATTGATATGTTTGTAGGTCTGTAATGTGAATCCTCTGTTAAGCTGTCATGGAGAAGATCAATAATACAATGCATTCTAGCCATAACCATTTCCTATATTCCTCAGTCCCAGGTTCACATTTCTGAGCGTGTAATTTTCTGACTGTGATTAGAGGGAGATATCGCAGTTATTTATGCAAATCGAAAACTATTTTACAATCTCCTGTTTAGCTTCGACTCCTTCTTTTGCTTGTTATCTATCTCTGAGTGTAAAAAGTAAACAGTTGAGTGATATAAATAGTTATGCATTGCGTTGCATAGACATATGCATGTGTGTGCTTGAACACACGTCTCGAGGGTGTGATTCACTGAACTTGCAATTTTCCTTTTCTCCCATTTCTTCATTGATTCTCCTTATCAACCGCAAAATTCTCTCACCTGAAAGGCATAATGCACATAATTTATCTATTTTTCTCATAAACATTTATTTTCGTTCTCCATCATCTCTTCTTCCTTTATCTCTTCAGTTGCACATTCGTGTTATTTTTGATCTGCTTAGTGTAGAAACACAAACTGTGTGTGTGTGTGTGTGTGTGAGCGTGTGTGTGTGTGTGTGTGTGTGTGTGTGTGTGTGTGTGTGTGTGTGTG
>NC_068993.1:19152033-19154250 GCF_001194135.2 Octopus bimaculoides
TATATATATAAACAATTGCAGCATGGGAGTTGTTTATAAGTCATTTAAAATCACTTCAACATTTAAATTTAATTTGTGTCAAATTATTCTCGGCGCTTTCAAACCGCGTCCTGTTCACTGGCAAAACTTCGTGCTGCATCTAAGAAAGTAACAATTAGTTCATGGCATGTATGTATGTATGTATGTATGTATGTATGTATGTATGTATGTATGTATGTATGCATGTATGTATGACTATGTATGTATGTGTATGTGTGCATGTATGTATTTACGTCTGCATATGTGTGCATGCGTATGCGCATATACGCATGTATATATTTATGTATTTATGTTTGTATGTATGTACGTATGTATGTATTTGTGTATGTATGTGTGTATTCAGATATTGTGCAGACGTGTCTGCGTGTGTGTATGTGTACGTGTACATGTAAACTTATGTACTGATGTGTGTGTCTGTCCAAGTTGTATATATATATACATATATATTATATATATATATGTAATTCTGTCAAAGGTCGTATATATATATATATGCTCCTCTCACCACCGTCTAACGGTGAATGAATACAATGTCATACATACATACATGCAAAATATGAACCTACCTATACGAATGTACAACCACACACAATCATATAAACACATACACACACATATATACGTATAATTTTAAAGTATACACATATATACGCTTATCCATCTACATGTATATAAGTCACTATGTCACTATATATATATATCATACAACTGTCAGAATCCAATAGAGTCAGCTATCTAAATAGTAAAATCACCAAGGCAGAGTCGGGATAGCGTACCAGTGCACTAACAATGTATACTGACATATACGTACTTACTAAATTAAATACTGATTTGTGATTCCAGTTATGTACACATTCACAAGTACTGGCAGAATACACAAAGTGTATTGAAAGTCAAGCAAGAGTACACTTTCTGCACGTATTCCACATTCGACTATATGATCCAGATCTAAAAGGTGGAAGGTTCCGAGTTAGGTGAAATATAAACAATAACACAGATGGGTTGTAGTACACTACAGTGGTTTCAGTCGCGTTCCTTATTGATAAACAAAAGCGTTACTTCATGCAATAAAAGCAACATTTTCTTCAGGTGTATAAAGAAGAGATTTAACAATTAGAATTTTTCACCAAATTAAACATAGTGCAATATATGTTTACGGATGGGAGAACCGTAAACATGTTGGTGGGGTCGTTTTACACTATGTTCTATTTTGTTAAATCTTCTCTTTCTCCGCCTGAAGGAAGCGGTTTTTGTATTTGGATGGTATAATGCTTTTCTTTATCAATAAAGAACACGTTTGTAATAGCTGTAGTGAACTTCTTGTTTACACACACACACACACGCACACACACACACACGCACGCGCACACGCTTACGCACGCGCATACACACACGCACGCACGCACACACACACACACATACACACACACACACACACACACACACACACACTTCAATTCCTTACTTTCAACAAATCATGCTCTCTTCCATTTATACCACCATGAACTTGCCGCAAGTGTACAACTCTAAGTCCACCTTTCATAAACATAGACAACTTATACGTACCAAAATAATGACCGTTTACCTGCTCGTTCCTCTTTCTAGAAAAAACACTGTCAAACCTCTCTTTATCATCTTAACAAAAGAAATATTGGATGATGTTCTTTGAGTTACACTGTATCTGCAAAAAAAAGAAACTCAACAAAAGACGAGGAGACATGTTGGTCATGGCTGGCATACTTTTGAACATGAGTTACTGCACCAATTTTTGGCTTATAATGAAGAGTAATAAACTCCTACGAGTAACATTAACGACAGTAGCCTCCTATTGCTTCTAACGAATCATTCGCATCATCTTGTCATGATTACGATCATAATTGTAAGCGCAACCAATATTGCCTACGTCTACCGCTGACACCACCAGCAGTGATATTATCATCTACTCATCGCCATGTTCATCATTTTCATCACCATAACCTCTATCAACAAGAAAAGAAAAAAGCAAATATAAAACTCTATTACTACTTTAGTGCTAACGACTACTACATCACTACTTTCAACATCTCAGTCACCATTACTTTAACATACACGACCTACACCATCACAGCCAGGACTACTACCACCACCACCACCACCACCACAACCACCACCACCACCACCACCACCACCACCACCACC
>NC_068993.1:19154398-19156270 GCF_001194135.2 Octopus bimaculoides
CCACTACTACCAACACAAACCACCACCACCATCATCATTTCTTCTTCTAATAAAGATTTGATTACCATCGCTAATGCCATAACTACTAACAACACCAACAAAAACAAGATCGACAACATTATTGTCACCGCCACTGCCACTACCATCATCACAATGACTGCAATATCGACCGCCATTTTCTAAAACTAATATGAAAGCCACCAACGTCGCTACCATATCCCTCACCATTCTCACCGCTAGAACTAAGAACAGCAGCAACAATAATAACAAAACTATCATTTCTCATCACCGCCAGAGAAATAACTTTAGCTTCACTGTTTGAATTTTCAGATATTTTTAGCTATCAATAAACGTTCTAACCGCCAGGCAATTAGATACATTATTTAGGGTTGTTTTCTATATAATAGGGGACATTTGCTCTGAATATTGATTTTTTCCCACACCTTTAGCAAACTTTCAATAAAATCCTTGATTGCCGTCAAGTGGCAAATTTTTGATTTTCCAGTAAACAAACGGAAGGCAATATTCCATACCATACTTCAGTTGGAATTTTCTGTCGTTAATTTTTTTTTTTTCAGCATAGTGCCTCTCTCCGTTCCTTTTATCTCCCTTTCTTTCAATTTTTGGTTTCTCCAGTTTCGCTTTCATTTTATTCTTTCTTTATTTTATTATGTAACAGCAACAAGGACAACAGCAGCAGTAACAACAATAATAATAACAGTATTAATAGTAACAATAATAATTAGTAGTGGTAGAAGTGGTGATGGATGTTGCTGTGGTGGTAGTCGAGATTGTGGTCATGGTAGTCGAGGTCGTTGTGGTGGTGATTGTGGTGGGAGTAGTAATATGAGTAGTGGTAATAGTACTGTTTAGAAGGAAGAGTTGTGAAGAGGTTAACTTATTATTATCAAGTTTTTTTTTGTTTAAACATGAAATACTTTAGATTTAATCAGTACATCGTCTATGTAAACGTTGTAGAATATTTTCTTCACACTATTTGGTTACAGAGATACATAATGGAATCAATGGCCCTCATCTAGTAATCAGTATTTGGTAACAATCTGCTGACAAATAGTGATTACAGAAGGTACGGAGGTAACAAATTTAGAATACCAGAGGTAGTGGTAGAAGAGACAATATACCAGAGAGTGCTGAAAAGTCCCTGACTTTATGGGTGTGGCGAAAGGCCTGGATGGATGCCAAGGGCTGCTGCAATAAGTGTGCAGATATGAGAAGGGAATATGTTGAATAAAGCCATAGTTGACTGACCCATCTGTATTTACTTTTACCCAAGGCCAGGAACATTTCAGGAACCCCTCGTAAAAGACTGAGTTAGACTTTCGAGTGTGTGGTGTATGTAGCTTCACAAATCAATGACTTTATTTAAGAACTATTTCGGAACTATGTTTTTGTAGCGTAAACATTGTTATTGTTTTCTTTTTCTTTTTAGAGAGCCATCTTTTGGATACAAAATGTCTCACGCACTTCCAGATGAAGAGACATATGCATTGCGACGGTGTTTTGGCAATACTATACATACATGATGTTTCAAAGAAGGATCGCCAGACATTGTGACGCTTAACATTCCTTCATGATTACAATACATGAGATATACATCCGTTTAGATTATAACGGTTGTGATAAAAATCTTTGTGATGTTAAAAGTACCAGATTATCCTGTTATATAGAAAATGTGGTTGTTTCCACTGTGAAGTAAACGTTTAGAAGCATCTGTTACAAAAACAGTATTCTTGCAAAAAGGATATGCTACACATAAATTATGAATTATGTTGCCAGACACACACACACATACACACACACACACACACACGCGCGCGCATACACACACACACACACACACACACACACACA
>NC_068993.1:19157251-19160735 GCF_001194135.2 Octopus bimaculoides
ACTCTCTCTCTCTCTCTCTCTCTCTCTCTCTCTCTCTCTCTCTCTCTCCCGCTGTCTCTGTAACATGAACCTAAACGCTTATTCCAAATCTAAATTTCCCGAAACACATCCAACAGCAATACGTACGCTCATATAATATGTTTTCTCTTCAACTATATTTCCATTAAACCGTCAGATTATGTGTACGAGTGGACAAACAAAAGAAACAGAAACTCAACAGAATTGGTGGGAGTTATCTCGCTTGACAAGCTAGGTTCTAGTGACTAGCTTACGAAACTTTAAGTTTCATGAGGCCGAATCTCAAATCAATAATTTCTAAGTATACCTTCCTCTTCGGAGAAACTAAAATCTAATAAGAAATACAGAAACTTTTCTGAGTCAAATTTTATTCACTTGACGATAGTGTAATGTTAGTACTTGATTCTTCATCTCTCACATTTTTCATCTAAAAAAAAAAAAATAATAATAATAAATGGCTGCAAGCGATTAGTTCAATAGTTTGGACATTTATGTGCGCTCTCCGTTTTTCTCTGAATCTTATCAGCTTGTCTTTGTCTGTCTTTCGTACTTTCTCTCTAGCTTTCTCCTCGTTTAGTCTCAGATTTTAAGACGAGATACAAAACAAGAAGCTTATATTTGAATTTGTTTATTTCTTTTAATACATTCCTAGTTTATTGTTGATGCTAGTATAAATAATTCCAGCAGCAGAGCGATTGTAGGGGATGGGGGTAGTTCCAGAAAGCGGTTTTAATTTGTTTGAATCCGACAATAATCGTTGAATAATAGCAACATTATACTTCCATTGTTGTCTCTTGCGGATTGTTTAGCTATCTTGAACTGTGACAAGTTTTCTCAATAGGAAAAGATATATAGTAATAGATATTAAGCAAATTAAAATTTAAATACGTATATAATGGTAATGGTGGCAGTAGTTCTTCCAGTAGAACCAAAGAACCTATGTTCCCATTGCTTATTTTTTTCTTCTTGAATTGCTAGTAATACCTATCTGCCGTAATTCCTATCAGAAGTATCACCGTTTATTTGGTGACGGGGCGGGGTTAAAACTCAGAATGAGCAAAGCCAGAACAGATACGACAATGCATCCCTTTCAACATTCTAATAATTCTGGCAATCCCATGCCCTAGATAGGTACTTTTTATCAACCTTTGAAATGTAAAGTTCACCTAGATGGAATTCGAACTCAGATCCCAAAGTGTCGGAACAATTACTGCGTGACATTCTTTCTAACATACTAAAAAGTCCAGCAATTCGCTGCACATATATTTCGAATTTAGGTTAAACGACAGCTATTTAAAGGGAGGGAACTTGTCGATATCATCGAACCCAGTACTAAGCAGGTGGTTTATTTCGTCAACTTTGAGTGATCAAAGGTAAGGTTAACCATGGAGGGATTTGATCTCAGCACATAAGGAGCTGACAGAGGTACCATCAAGAAATTTTCCGTTCTTCTAACTATTCTACTGTCTATACAATGATCTGAGCTATTGTTTCATTTGTTTTGTTTTTCTTATAAGTTATTACAAACAACTTGGCTAATTAGATTGAGATTGGTGAAGCAAATACAGGCTATTGAAAGAGGTTAAGAGTTTAACAAATTTTAGTCTTCCTTTTCACACCGATGTGGTTAATATTTCCTTTGAAACGTTGTAATATTTCTTTTGAAACGATGCAGAGAAATTGGTAGATGAGAGAAAACTATGGAACGCTAACTTTCTGTGAAGGGTTGGTTAGAACTTGTTAGTGGAGAAGGTAAAACAATATTATTAGTTTCAAATTTTGACACAAGGCCAGCAAGTTTTGGGGAAGAAATAAATCGATTACATCGACCCCAGTGCTCCACTGATCATTTTTTTATCGATCGCGAAAGGATGGAAGATAAAGTCGACCTCGGAGGAATTTGAGAACGTAAGCACGGAAGAAAAGCTGCTAAGCATTTTCCCCGGCAAGAAATGAATTTGAATTGTCTCATCCGTGGTAGCATGAAATCAAAAAGCTCCGTTGGAAGATGTAACCAGTTCATGCTTTATTTCAGTAAGATCAGAAAAGCCCATGTTGATATATATATATTCATAAATAATATAGAAGCAGCAACTGCTGTGTGAATACATGACAATGAATACAGTCACATTCTATAAATTATAAACTATTGGGTTGGTTAGTAGTCCAACACAACATATAAATTCACATACTTGTAATATCAGCTCAAGATATACGTACCCCACATAACACATGGTCAAATATATATATATATATATATATATATATATATATGTGTGTGTGTGTGTGTGCATATATATACATACAGATAGACACGCACACACGCACACACACACACACACACACACACACATACACACACACACATATATATAGTAAGAAAAAGCGATGAGGAGTAATATATTTTCTTTACCTGATTTGATAATTACCAAAGTTTCTCTCCCCTCCCTCTATCTATCTATCTATCTATCTATCTATCTATCTATCTATCTATCTATCTATCTATCTATCTATCTGCGTGTATATGGATGTATAGATAGAGTAATTACTTCTTCTGCCGAGAAAGACATGTGAGTAGTTAGCTGTTCGATAATCCGAATGGCAAATTAGTCACTTCGGTTCGCCGAAAACATGCTTGGTCATACATCGAATTAGCGTACGAAGGCAAAGTATGCCTAGGCTGATACTTTGAATTAGTGATATAGTCTATTCAGTTTCCATCTATAAAGATTCACTCACTAGGCTTATGTCGGACTAAGGCTAAAGTAAAGACATTCGATGCATTGTAGTGGTATCAATCACATGACATTACGGTTACGAAACGAACTGCTTAACCATTCAAACATTCAAATACTATTTAGCCCTACCTGTATAATGGTAAAATCATTCATGTACCACTCCGAATAAAGATGTAAATGTATATATGGAACCATGTATTTATCCATCCACTCATTTGGCTGTCTGTCTGGCAATTTCTACACACACATGCGCATTTCAAATAAGGATCAAAGGTCCATCCTGAGCGACAGGTTCAAACGGCCGATTTTCCGAATGCTGTGGCGTATATATTCATTCCTTCATGCAGGATTAGTAATTTTTATCAACTAAGTGGAGTGGAGCAACATGAAATGAAATGTTTCGCTCCAGAACACATCACGTCGCCAAGTTCTAGAAACGAATCGACAATCTTACAATCACGACTGCAACACCCTAACCATTCAGCACGTTCGTCTGTATGTATTCGTTTACATATAGATATACATGCATACGTACATATATAGAAATATACATACAAAGCAGCAGGCGTAGTTGCGTGGTAAGAAGCTGCTTCCCAACGACATGGTTCAGCCTCACTGCGTGACACCTTGCTATAGTGTCTACTATAGCCTCGAGTCGACCAGAGCTTTGTACGTGGATTTTGTAGTCGGAAAACGAAAGAAGTCCGTCATAAATATATATATATATA
>NC_068993.1:19160915-19164215 GCF_001194135.2 Octopus bimaculoides
ATATATATACACTTTTAATCATTCTTTTACTTGTTTCAGTCATTTGACAGCGGCCATGCTGGAACACCGCCTTTAGTCGAAAAAATCGACTCAGGGACTTATTCTTTGTAAGCCTAGTACTTATTCTATAGGTTTTTTGGACCGAACCGCTAAGTTACGGGAACGCAAATACACTAAATTTGGTTGTCAAGCGATAGTGGGGTGAAAATACAGACACAAAAGCACACATACACGCACACACATACAAACACACACACATACACACACACACAGACACACACATGTATAACTACAAAAATTGGACAAGAACGCAAAACATCCAGACAGTTAGGTGATACAAAAAAGGGACAACAAAACATCCAGTCAGACGATACAAGGACGGGCATTCGGAGTTTTCTTTCCTCAGTCTAGTTCCTGGTTATCTTTGCAATTTCAGCTGGTTATACTCGATGTTACTCCAATCTGGCCAGCCCCAAAGAAAAACTAAGCTAAGAGCACTAGATTCCTTCGAAGAAAGCAGCGAATGTATACGAAAACAAGGACGGAAAAAAACGAGAAATGGTACTTAAATACAACAGCACATTAACAACGGTTGTCTTCGACTAAGGCCCAATTAAATTAAGCTGTCATGTGTGGAAGTAAAGCCTTACGGCAGGGACATAAGGTTTGACAGGCACTAGGAGGAATATAGATGTTGCACGGATGGTAGTCGAACGAAGAAAGAAAAGTCAGGCTTGGCCGAACACCGGTCACAGGAATTTTCAATGGCCTGATAACTGAAGAGATGTTGGCGTGGGTTCCCACCCCGGCATCCGAACCTCGGAATTTTATCATGGCTACCGAATAAGTGTCACATATTTTTACAGTTATATATATATATATATATATATATATATATATATATATACGTATGCGCTTATGAGCATGATTGTGTGACTGTTTAAATTATAGATTTGAAAGAAATCTTTAGCATATAGACAGACAGATAGCAAGTTTGTTAGATAGATAGAAAGATAGATATAAATCATAATGGACTCTAGACATTATATCATTCACCAATCAAACCCCCAAGTTTGGAATATAGAAAAATTGTAAACAGTAAGAAATTAGATTAGCAGTTTCTTGAGATTTCGTCCTATATCTCCCCACGATAATATTGATTTCTCACTTGGTATAATACAAAAACTCATAGAGATAGTAAAATCAATTAAATCACCTTTGGTCAAGCGTAGTTATTTTATCAATACTTCTTGAACGAAAGAGAAAATCTACCCTGCTGGGATGTGATGAAGAAGTGGAAGTCGTACGAAATTAACACCAGTCAGATGTATAGACGTCTGATGTTAAATCATTTTTTTCCATATATGTCTAAATATCACTGACGTGCGTCACGTGTACCTTGTTGCTGATTATCAATACCTTGATGAAAACTATGCATTTCTTGAGGAACTTTGGCATTCTTGAAATCAGGTCACTTGGGAAAAACACTCCAGTAATTGTCATCTTGAAAATAGTTGGAGAAAAATTGCTTGTGTGTATGTTTTTTTTAAATATTTTTAGTATCTTCCCTTGTCGAATATCCGTACGTTTAGTTACATTTTCTAAACTTGAAAATTATCTGTTATCACTAAACATTAACTGAAATATGTCCATTTGTGCAATTTGAATCATTTCAATTTTTGTCTTTGATATTACAGGCCGAAATCTTAAACAGGGTTCAATAAATCGCTCTACCCATTCGAAGAAACAAATGACTGTTCCATATAATGTGTTCAATTATTTGTGTTCAATTAATCTTTAGTAGTTAGCTAAACTGGGACAAAACCGACCTCACTGTGGCAAATATTTGGGATATATTTCAAATGCCACCATATAATCCATTCATTTATTGTAACATAATTTGAATTAACTAATTCCATGGTTTCCACTAAAGTTAATAACAATTGCTCCCTGAATATCATTACACAGTCTGTAATATATAAATGTGCCCCATATAGGAAAATACATGACATATATGCTATATGTGTTCCATTCGTATAATGACCATGCATACAAGTTCCAGACAAACAGTATATCCATTTTTTTATTCCAGTGATAGTAATTTTTCTCAAATTCTCTTTGAGTTCATTATTCGCTAAAAAGATGACCCAATCTATAATGTATGGTGTGGATTGGGAACACACTTAAATAACACATCATTCTCTCTGTATACATTTGTTTTACCACATGCATAAGAAGGTTTACTTGTTGTGATCATTTCTGATTATTAGTAAGCATATATGAAATCACTTTCAGTAACTATCACTAATCTATATCTTAATGATTAATCTTTAGTAGTTAGCTAAACTGGGACAAACCTGACCTCACTGCTGCAAATATTTGGGATATATTTCACATGCCAGCATATAATCCATTCATTTATGACACCTCACGATTTACTGTAATTTATCTCGATTGTTGCATGTCAATGTGACGATAACTCAACTCAATAATTCCTTTTAATACTTATTTCCAAATGCAATTTTCTGAGGTAATATGATTACCAGTTATTGATCTATTAAAGAAGTAAATGTGTATCGGAAGCGAATCAAACAATCATCGATATCTTGTTCTAATTAATAATAATGTAATTATCAAATATAGAAGAGAAAAAAAGCTAATTTCTTCAGTGAAAATAATTCACAATTAGGAGGAGTGGCTTATTTTGATGAAGTAATATCGACACTTTATTGGTGAGGAATTTCGTTTTTATTAAGACTTGAGGCAATTCTTCGGAAATTGGATAAATAAAATAAGACAAATAATTGCTGAATTTTATGAGGTTTGGCAGATAATTATTGATAGCACTGCAGTTTTTGCATATCCATTATCATGCCTACTTCAACATTTGATAATATAATATCATATCATTGTATAATATGCATTTTATAGCTTTAATTTATTTGGCTGCTTTCTCAATTTCCATTTCTCATTCTCTCTACATAAAACAAACGAATGATTAATAAAAGCGCATTGACATACATAATACCACACATATACACACATTCAACACAATCGTATAAAGGGAAATACGTAAATAAATGTTTATGTACATTTGTGTGTGTATGTATATGTGTGTGGGTGTGTGCAATCGTGTAAACATTATTGTGAGTAGCACGTAAGCCTGTGCATGTGTAATCTGTTACACACAAACGCATACACTCAGGCACAGACACACATTTACACATGCACACACACATATACACTCACATATTTGTATATAGATGAATGGATGAATATATATATATATATATATATATA
>NC_068993.1:19164793-19166299 GCF_001194135.2 Octopus bimaculoides
TAAATTAGCAAATTTTAAAAAGTATGCGACCACCCCTACCCCTCACATAGCCACCCCACTAATTCTGCGTTTTGAATACTGTAAAGGCAAGGAACTGTAAACTTGTTTTAAAGCTATTAACTTTGTATTGGTTAAATATTACCTATATAACATTTTATAAATTATATACAACTCCTCACTACTACCTGAAAAAAAAAAAACAGTTATTGGAAATTTTATATATTTATATAGTTTGTATTAATTTTGTTTTATAAAAAGTAGTCTATATTCAGAAAAAAATGCAAATTCTTAATGACTATGACATGCAATAAAAAAAACTATGCACGAACCTCAAACGAAATACATGAACAGTGACTACCATAAAATATGCATTAATAGTATTTACTACTTAATGAAATGACCATTGACTTTTCCAGTCAAAGTGGAGTAAACTTTGACTTGATTTCTGTACATCTAATATGAATTTGTGCCTATTTTCGTAGCCTATTCTGGCTCCAGAAATTTTTGTCACTAAATTGATAGTATGGAAGTCAGAGATTTTTATTTGTTTGTCATAACACGTACAGCTGCATATATCAAAGATTTCACTGAACTCCTCTAATTTCTTATCAAAACTATCTCCTCTGAGCTTGATAGGCATTTTGTTTAATCTATAAGCAAATTCAGTGAATCTCTCAATTTTTAGAGCTATTCCCTCAAACCCAATATAAGGAAAAGGAAATTTGCCCCATGTTGTTTGCACATCTGTAGTAACAATCTAGTAGCATTGCTTCGCTGTGGGTGAAGCTTTTGATATTTACTCTTCACGTTTTCTTAGGTATAAATAATGTCAGAATACATCAGCCTTTGATGAAGTCATTGCTGTAGGAAATTCTGCAGGAAATCCACATGCTGGATTACGGATTTTACTTCTAGTTGCCATTATATAATTTTATATACTTAAATTATTACAGCTTAAACTTATGTAGGTACTTTCGTAAAATCATAATACAATTCAGCTCTGAAATAATCTGAAAAACAGACGAAAATCACTTGGCGATATTTCACCAGTCTTCGCATTCTGAGTTGAAATTCCGGCGAGGTCCACTTTGCCTGCTATCCTTCAGAAGTCGATAAAATAAGTACCCTTTGAGTACTGGAGTCGATGTAATCGATTAAGCTCCCCTTCCTCGAAATTTCTGGCCTTGTGCAGTCAGGCTACTAGTTTCGTTTTCGTACAACATATGATGGATGTAAAAGGTGTGGCTGCCTGCTAAAAAGCTTGCTTCCCAACCATTTGGTTCCGGATTAAGCCCACTGCATGGAACACTGAGCAAGTGTCTTTTACTATAACCTCACGCCGACCAAAGTCTTGTGAGTGGATTTGTAAGTCGGAAACTGAAAGGAAGCCCGGCGTGTATATATATTGATATATATATATATACATACATACATATATATATATATGCGTGTGTGTGTGTGTATGCATGTATGTATTTATGTGTGCGTTTCTTTGTGTCTGTATTA
>NC_068993.1:19166311-19178389 GCF_001194135.2 Octopus bimaculoides
ATATATATGTATACATATATATATATATGCGTGTGTGTGTGTGTATGCATGTATGTATTTATGTGTGCGTTTCTTTGTGTCTGTATTAGTTCTCCCTACCATCACTTGACAACCAATGCTGGTGTGTTCATGTCCCTGTAAATCTACGTTTCGGTAAAAGAGACCGATAGAATAAGTACTAGGCTTACAAAGATTAAGTCCTGGAGTCGATGTCTTCGACTCAAAAAAGCCTTGAATGTGGTGCTCCAGCATAACTCCAGTCAAATGATTGAAACAAGTAAAAGAACAAAAGAATAAAGACAAACTACAATAAAATAAACGTCAATAATGAAATACTTATTTCTCTACTATTCTCTGCTTTCTTCCACGTGATACCTATGTATTGATACAATTGACAAGGTGAACATTCAGACAATTAAATATATTGGCTACTTTCATAATGCAATACCGTTGCTGAATACTATTCAGAGAATCTCCATTAAGAAGGGCAAACATTCTTTAAAGTCTTGCTTTGAATGATTTATACTCGAGATGAAGCTAATTCACCTTTTGATATATTGCATGATAACGAAGTTCGAAATGAGCCAGCGACATACAAAACAATCACAATTAATTAAAAATGATTTAGTATGTAATTAGCTTAGTTCTGTCCAATATAGCAACACTATAACCTCGCTAAATAAGAACATTATCAAGCCTCAATGATAACGTGATACTTTATTAATAGCATGGTAACAGTGTAAGATATCACAATATTATCAATTTTCATAGATAACTAAAAGAGAGGAGTCTTTTTGTGGGGATGGGTAAATTGTATGAATCTGACAATCCACTAGCTCAGTGGTTCCCAAACTTTTCAGAAAGTTTTACATGCAGATGCCCTTACAATTTTTTTCCATGATTCGCGGTCCCCTATAAAATGCAGAATAATTCACATGGAAAAAATTACATTCGTGTACCGTAATTTCCGGTCTATGAACCGCACTGCCATAGACCCGCAACCCCGAAAACCACAACTTAATCGACGCAATGCCCCATTGAGATACAATAAATATAGATGAAATTATGGGGAATCAGTTAATCAATTGGTTACAAAATAAATGAGAAACGAAAACAGTCCGAAAATATTCCGAGCATACGGTATTAACAACCGCATAAGACCCATTTATGTTCATTTGGCAGAAAGAAACCGCGTGTCATACACCGAAAACTGCGTTATTTACACATACATGACAGTGGTTCTTCAACTTTTGGTATCAATTTCCTCTTTCACCATGTTTGGGATACTATTCCTCCCCATTGTCAGGTCATTCTTCATATTGATTAACCAAGAGGTGCATTTCAACTAATTAAGCTATTTTCAGCAGAAGAATTGTGATGGCATCCCAAAATGTACAGAAGTTTCTGCTAATTGGACCACTGGTATGCACGGGAACCACAATTTTCTCCACCTCCTCTGAAGGTTTTCCATCCCTTTTTTGAGGTCAACGACAGAAAAGGATGGTTGCATGCGAAAAATTGGAAGTATTGAAATTTAAAACATAATTGTCTCAAGCCACCCGCTTTCACGATACTTCAGTGTCCTTTCACGGTCACCCTGAAATTGCTTCGCAGTACCCTAGGGGGCCGCAGACCACAGTTTGAGAACCACTGCATTAGTTGTTTATCCGTATGAAAAGTGTGGATGAGTAGACTTATGGACAAGAACAAACACAGCCGTTATGAGCTGTTGTATAAAATACAATGCGCTTTGAACCACATTTACAATGGGTCCTTACTTTTAAATTCGATAAATAGCTGCTATTTCTAACATGCTGAACAACCACAATCAGATTGTTTTTATATTTATTTTTTTTAACAATAAATCGGTTCTGATGGAGCAAACCAATGATCAAATGCTTTCCAGCCTTGACCATCCTGTAATTTCATCAGAATGTATCTCTGACAATATTATCCAATCTATCCTTTTCTAAAATGATAGAATGCAATCTTTGGGGAGACTTTCTACTATTTTTATCAGTTATTACAAGCAGATATATATCTCCATCATTGGCCCTCCTTATAATCTAGTTGTTCAAAAAGTAACATGAAGATTTTGACTTTCTAATAGAAATTAAATCGATTTTCCTCAAACTTGTAAACTAACGAAATACAAAATAGTTAAAAATTACTCGGACTATTTATATGTATTCTAGGGTGTATATTTAGAGTCGTGCAACATGCACGATATGAAAATTTGAAATTTGCAAATAGACATAGTTCTCATAAGTAGACTCGGAATACCAACTGCATGATCGGGAGAGGGCAATACCCTATTCGATTCGACCAGATATGGCTGTCGGGGAATAAGAGAATAAGTAAAAGAAAGTCTATAATTCTAGTGATCTATGGAATAAATAATAACATTGACTTTTTCTCTGACAGTTATTGTAGCATGAAGACTGACATTAAGCCGAATTATAAACGGCTTTGAAAACTTCCATTGTGGGTTTTGATGTTTATCCGACTTCTGTTAGCGTAACTACTGTTGTTGCTGATACTGCTACTCTGTTTTCACTTTATGTTGCTGATGCTACAGCTTTTATTGTATTGCTTATTTCTAGAATGAATGTCTGAACTGAAATCTCTCTGAACAATCTTCCTGTAGGAATTCCAGCACCAAAATCTACTCATTACTGCATAATGTTTTCTACATATAAAAATCTGACCACTTAAGACAGAACCATAATGTATATTGTATCCGACATCATATGCATATATGTATATCTTTCTCTCTCCCACTCTCTCTCTCTCTCACATTCTCTCTCTCCCACTCTCTCTCTCCCACTCTCTCTCTCTCCCACTCTCTCTATCTCTCTCTCTCTCTCTCTCTCTATATATATATATATATAGTGTATACATATATAAATGCGGGTGCAAAATAGCACCTACAATTGCTAGAAATGAGAGCCAAACGTTAACTCGGACAGCCACACAAAAGCATTAACCTCACAAAATATTCGAGACTGCGAGCAGCTAGCCACATCTTTCCTTGGCGAGATACACTCGCAGAATGAAGTAGTTTCATAAATATTTCATCACGTGGTTTCGAAATTTGATCAACATGATTTGTGTCTCGTCAGAGGTTTCCACAATTACTCCGGGTTAAAAGAGATAGCGAGATACACTCACCTATATTATAATGTATTTAATATATCTTAATATATTAATATATGGTTATAATATGTTACCGTGTGTTACTATACACTTTAACCGTTTTGAAATTTAGCGCTCGCTTTTCAACGTTTTTTTTTCTCCCTCATGAACGAATGGGAGGCAGGCAATCTCTTTTAACCCGGAATCATTGTTAATCAAATTTTGAAATCACGTGATAAAATTTTATGAATCTACTGTTTAAACTGTTGGCCTTCTTGTTTATACTTCTGAAAAACGTGGACCCCGCTAGTTGTTAATAACACTGATAATGTTGCTCTTAATAAAAGTGTGGTAATTTCAGTTACCAGTGCTGTCGTTACTGTTATTGAATTTGTTGTTGTAGTCCTAGTTAATCCGGATCAAGCTAATCTACTGTACGGAGGTACTGAGTGAAACAAATTGATATATATATATATCAGACGCGTATATTCTGGGTGTGCGAGGTGTGTGGTGCACATCCATCGAAAATGGCATATTCATTATAATTATTAATCTTACTCATTAATTTAATCACGAATCTTAATGGAAAAGTTTTGTGGTAACCCTGCTTGAAATTTGGTGGCATTGGGAATGGCAGCACACCCAATTAAACAACCACCATACACTACTGACACACACACGCACACATACACTCACACACACACAAATATATATACTCACACGATATTGAAGTTAAATTACTGATGTATGCACAGTGTTTCGATTCGCTATAATGTATTACATAATTGATTATACAACACATCTATACATTTTAGCCAACAACATTGTGACTGTTACGTGTATGTACCGTATTCTGAATAGCTAAGAGTCATACTACACACTTCGGTATGCCTTTATAATATAGAGGTGAAGTATTGTTACTAGTGTGATCATGTTAGTATTTTCCTGAACATATATAGTACTTGGTAGTAGTCACAAAAGCTTACATGTGCTGGACACTATAGAATGCAAAGTTTTCTGAACATATTGCTGGCGATGTACATCTCAGGAGCCAGCAATTGCGGCTTTTGATGATGCTAATACTGTTTTTATTTTTGTGTATATGTGTTTTGCTATTTGTTTGAACTGAGAAGTTGTAAAATATTTCTGGAATAGATTGTTTTGTAATTGTGTTCAAGTTGGTGTTTGATATGTCCGGATGTGTTCCGGAGACGACTAAACAGAACAATAGAAAAATTGTATGTATTTCGTAGTTATTAGTTTAAGTTGTCTTAGAGGTAGAGTTCTTGCAGACTGATGTAAGTTTTGCGCATCTGTATCGAGAATAGTGAGACAGAGTTAAATGAGACATCCGCGTATGTTTTGTAATGATGCCGGAAGAGCATGTTGGCATAGTTCAAATGAATGAATGAAAAATCGGATCAGTACCGTACGCTATTCATAAAAATATATATAGTGGTTGTTTGATAAGTAACTTGCTTACCGGATTCAGTCCCACTGTGTAGCACCTTGGACAAGTGTCTTCTATTATAGTCTCGAGTCAACCAAGGCCTTGTGAATGGATTTGGTAGATGGAAACTGACAAAAGCCCGTCGTATATATACATATATGTTTGTGCGTTTGTGTTCGACCCCCCCCCCCACCATCGCTTGACAACCGATGTTGGTGCGTTTACGTTCTCATGACTTAGCGGTTCGTCAAAACAACCCGATAGTATAAGTACTAGGCTGACATTGATTAAATCCTGGGGTCGATTTTTTTCGACTAAATGTGGTGCCCCAGCATGGTCACAGTCAAATGACTGAAACAAATAAAAGAATAAAAAAAATTAAAGAATTGAATCTAGGTGGATTCCCATCTACCGGTGTTCAGGTGATACCATTCAAGTTTTCTACCATTCAAGTTTTCTACCATTCAAGTTTTCTACCATTCAAGTTTTCTACCATTCAAGTTTTCTACCATTCAAATGATACCGTTCTAATTTTGTACCATTCAAGTGATAGCGTTCAAATGATAATTTTGTACCGTTCAAGTGATATCGTTCAAGTTTTCTAATCAACATTTTATGTTGCTTTGCTCCAGATCGTTTCCACTCCAGTAGACATGTGATGAAAACTGTTGTAGCTTTAAATAACCAGTCTTTAATTTAGATACAATTTATCTGGGATCGCATTGTCAAGAGTACCTTTTTAAAACAACTGTAAGGTGTGTTGTGGAGAAGATGTTACAATAATACTATATGTAAAGTTTCGAACAACAGCTTCGAGATTCCCTAAAGAGGTACTTTCTCTTTTGTTGATAATTGAGCAGTAGAGATTAGAGTTGAATCCATTGTTGGTGTTAATCGTAGTACGTTTAATGCTCGTCGGGTTTCTTCAGGTAATTTTTGTGTAATACTTGCAATTAGTGTCTCCGATTGTGTTTAGTAATATGAGATTTGTAGTATGAGTGCAGATACAAACTGTAAAATAGAATGTTTATAAGATGATATCAAGGGTATATTTATTCATCTAGATATTATTTTGGAAGGGAAATCTATTATATAGATTAATGCCATGATGCCTCAGTCGGTTTTTAATATTTGCATTTTCCTTATATGTTTTTGATGTTTGATTAAGAGAATTGGTGAAAGCTGTAGATAAGAAAAGGACATGTCACATTTCATCTTGTGAATTTTATTATAGATTTTGGAAAACTGTATGAAAAGAGAGAAAAACATCAACTTGTAAATAACACTAAACTAAGTTTATCAATTGATTACAAATTCTAGGCTTGGCCATCTCTGATGATCTTTTACGGTGACATATATACCATCACAAAGGCTGCGTCTGGAATGATAGAGCTCATTTTTCACGCCAGAAATTACTTCCTTACTGCCTTACTTAACCTGTCTACTCTTGATAGAATAGAGTACACGTGTTTGGTATATCTTAAACCTGGCCGTTCATTACAGTCGATTTTTTCTAGCGAGAAAGAGAGAGAGAGAAAGAGAGAGAGAGAGAGAGAGAGAGAGAGAGAGAGAGAGAGAGAGAGAGAGAGAGAGAGAGAGAAAGAGAGGGAGAGAATGAATGAGAGGGAAATAGATGGAGGGAGAAAGAGAGGGTGAGAGAGAAGGAGGGGACGAGGGAAAGAGTGGGAGAGAGAGACAGAGAGGAAATTGAGTGAGAAGAGAGATAAACAGGTACAACCATATTAAGGGTAAAATGAATCAATTCCAGTACTGGAACTAGTACATTATTTATCAACTTCGAAATGAGAGAATAAAAGAACGAAAAAGTAGTGGCTTGAGAGAGATTTGGCTGTTATTTCTGGTACGGCATTTTAACTGCTCACACTGCTATATATGAGGGTGCTCTTGATGTTGTTCATAATGTTACTACAGTTCTGATAACGTCCAATGCTGGTATCGTGCAGAAAATATTATACCCTACCGTGTTAGTTAAGGGATTTTTATACAATTTTGACACGTTACAGAGGTTATTGAGTGCAATGTAGGTTATTGTATAATAATAAATTATATTGCTGTGTAGTGTTGTAGCACAGTGCACTGAGTTGCATCAAAGTGTGGCTGCAAAATAACCAGGCCTCTGCGGAATGCATCACTGTGGGAATAGGAGCACCACTAACTACACTACTTCTGTTATTGTTTCCGTTCTGCGATTATTTGGATAGCTATCGTTGTTGCAGCACCCGCTGCCGTAATTGCAGCTGTTGCTATTGCTGATAAAATTACAGTAGTTGTTTAACCTTAACCCCTGGTTGGCTCGGATTCAGCAAACGTGAGAATAAAGGCCTCCAAACTAGGATCAACGTAAATAATTTCTAGACATTCGCAAATAGTGTGCCTCGTTCAATATTTCCGAACGTCTTCTCTTTCAAAACGGCAAGTAGTGGCTTGAGGGAGATTTGACTGTTATTTCTGGCACGGCATTTTAACTGTTCACACTGCTATATATGAGGGTGCGCTTGATGTTGTTCATAATGTTACTATACGACTAATGTTACTACACTTCTGATAACATCCAATGCTGCTATCGTGCAGAAAATCTTATAACTTTAACTGCCAGTGCAGGCAACGTTTCTATATTGCTGTTGTCATTGTTATGATAATTAATGCAGCTACAGTTGTCACAGTATGCATTGTTGCTTCTCTTGTTGCTCTTGCGGTTATTACAGCTGATGTAGTTATTCTTGTGAATGCTTTTAATAACCATAGCAACACTATTATTGTTGCTATCGTTGTTGCTCCAGTTGTTACAATTGATGTTATTAAAGCTGTCACTGCATAACGTGATTCTGTCATTGTTGCCATAGATATTACAATGGAAGCAGCTATAGTTTTCAGAACATGCACAGTTGCTATCGCTGTTACTATTATTAGAATTAATAATAGTAAAGCAGCGAGGTGGCAGAAAACTTTGCACGCCGAGTGAAATGCTTAGCGGCATTTCGCCCGTCCTTACGCTCTGGGCACAAATTCCGCTTAGGTTATCATTGCATTTCATCCTTTCAGGGTCGATGAAATAAGTACCAGTTACGCACTGGGTCAATGGAATCGACTAGCCCCCTCTCGCGAAATTTCAGGTCTTGTGCTTATTGTAGAAATGATTATTAGAATTAATGTAAGTGTGGTGCATTGGTGGAATCGTTAGAGCGACGGTACTTCTTCTGGCAGTTTACATCCCGAGTTCAAATTCAGACATGATCAACTTTACTCTTCATTCGCTTGAAATAAAGTACTAGCATTGTATTAAGGTCGATATAATCTGCTAAACTCTCATTCTGTCCATCGTCTTCTGCCTATGTTAGAAACAATTAGTAGAGTTTATATAACTATTGCTGTCCCTGCAAGCAATGTTGCTATCGTTGTGGATATTATTAGAGGAGACGCAGATATTGTTGTCTAAGTTTATAGTGTTGTTATCGTCGCTGTTACTTTAATTAGAGGTGAGGTAGTTGTCAGTGTTAGCACTGCTGCAAATGTTACTAACGTTTTAATTACATTTGATGTAAAGGTGGCGAGCTGGCATAATCGTTAGCACGCCGGACAAAATGCTCAACAGTAATTCATCCGTCTTTACGTTCGGAGTTCAAAATGCGCCGAAATCGACTTTGCATTTTGATCGGGAGCGATGAAATAAGTACCAAATCAGCATTGGGGTCGTTGTAATCGACTAGCCCCTTAAACCAAAATTTCACGCATTGTGCTTATTGTAGAATGAATTATTACACTTGACGTAACTATTGTTGTGATTACCTGCAGTGTTGCTATCGTTGTTGATGTTAAGTTTGCAGTTATTGTTCTTTAGTTCCAAATATTCCCTGAGTGTGCCTTCTTTTCTCAATCACACGATGTATTTGTGACGACATTAACCAGCAAAACTTTTGAAAGGAGACGGTGATATTAATGTAATACGGACAATTGGCTACTATTGTTATACAACAAGGAACTACATAGAAGCTTACTCGAAGGCATCTTGATTATTGCTGCCGTGGTTACCACTCTTATTTCTATGACTGCTGCTGCTTCTACTGTTGCAACTATAAATATTTCCCTCGTAGCTTTTGTTAGAGCTGAAATTTATCGCTATTATTCATGTTAGTGTTACTGATTTTTTTCTCACGCCATCCTTGATTCAATGGGCCTCGGTTCAAAATCATTCCAGCCGGGGCAAGACGATTCCCTCCTTTTACGATTATATGATGATTAAATTAACCACTGTGTCCTGTCCCTATACATGTTGGTAGAATATGATATTATGGAGATTTAGCAGCTACTCCCAGAAATTCGGGCAACCACATAGAGATTTCTTTGATACTTCAGTAGGTTAAGTCCAGGTCAGCTATGATAATGCACATCCATGATAAAAGGATTTCCAGTTAGGATTAAACCCTATTTCCGTATACCAGGGACTACCATATCTAATATATTCTTCCTTATATTTGGACGCCGGACATGATCCGCAGGTTATCTTGTAGCAGGCCGAGGAAGCACGTGGAGGAACTTACATTTTTTTCGTTCTTGTAACAGTTAGTGATATTCAAGTACGATTCTTTACTTTCTAAGTCTATTCTTATATCACCGATGTCGATTTTGCGTTTCATCCTTCAGGGTCAATAAAATATGTAGCAGTTTAATACTAAATACTAGTTTCAAATTTTGGCAAAAGGGTAACAATTTCTGGGGAGGAAGTGATTCAATTATATCGACTCCAGTGTACAACTGGTACTCATTTTATCTACTCCGAAATAATGAAAAGCAAAGTCGACCCCTACAGAACTAAGAACGTATATACGGACAAAATACCGTACTAACGATTCTGCCAGCTAAACATTAATTTTAAATTTAGGCACAAGACCAGCAATTTCGGATATTACATCAACTCCAGTATTCAGCTGGTACTTATTTTATTGACTCAGGAAGAATGAAAGATAAAGTCGACCTCGGTGGTATTTGAACTGAGAGCGTAAAAAATGGACAAAATACTGCGAAGTATTTTGCTTACGATTGTGCCAGATTACCGCCTTAAGTTTAGTATGAAATATTATCGATTGTCCCCCGTCTCCACTAATTTTCTGGCCTTGTGCTTTTATAAGAAATCACTTATTGCTTTTGACGTGATCGCGTCTTTATTGCTGTTGCTATCACAAATGTTAAACTACGGGAGTTATTGCGAATGCTGTTGTGCTAACTGTTGCTATTGAACACGCAAGCTCCAGTTGAGCAGACCATCACCAACAGTGTTTCAGCAATGACCGTCCCGTATTTTTGAACACTAGAAAATGCATCGTCCAATGAGTCGTGTCCTTCCTTTCCTAAGACAGTAGGGAATAATTTAGGGAAATTCCATGTCCTATCTCTTGAAGATCACGTGTTTCAGAAACGCCTACTCATTGGCTTTGATATTAGCAGTTCTTTTCGTTTTTAACATAGGCACACACCCTGAAATTTTGAGAGTAGTGGTTAGTCGATCGTATCGAAGCCAGAGCTCAACGAGTACATATATCGTCGACTCTGAAAGGAAAAGTCAACTACAGCAGCATTTGAACTTAAAACGTGAAGACAGACGTAATGCCAGATCGTTGCGATCTCTGGTGTTATCAATCATAATAATGGTTTCAAATTTTGGCTTCAAGGTCAACATTTCGGGGGGAGAAGATATGTCGATAACATCGACTTCAGTGTTCAACAAGTACTTATTTTATCGACCCCGAAAGGAAGAAAAGCGAAGTCGACTCTGTCGGTATTTAAACTCAAAATGTAAAGTCAGACGAACTACTGTAAAGCATTTTGCCCGGCGTTGCTAACGATTTTGCCAACTCGCTACCTTCTATACTATTTATTTCTTTATCGACCACAAGGGGCTAAGCATAGAGAGGGCAAACAAGGACACACACACACACAGGGACTAAGCCTATAACACCGACCCCAGTGCGTAACTGGTACTTATTTAATCGACGCCGAAAGGATGAAAGGCAAAGTCAACCTCGGCGGAATTTGAACTCAGAACGCAACGGCAGACGAAGTACCGGTAAGCACTTCGTCCGGCGTGCTAACGTTTCTGCCAGCTCACCGCCTTGTCTACTATTAGTCGTAGTAACAATGTAAACGCTGAAGACGGACAAATAGTTCCCTTGCCGCCGCTTCTACTGCCGTTCTCTTTGTTGTTGCTCTCAGTACTGTTACTATTACGAGTTGCTATCTCTGCTGTCACACTCAGATCGCTTCTCATTACTATCACCACAGCGCTTAGATCTTTTATCACTGTTGTCGTGGTTGTAAATTTTTATAGTATTTTTTTTTTATATCGGATTTCCATGGTTCGTTTCCTTGAAGAATAACAGGAAATCTCATGTAATTTCCAGTTCATTTATTTCAAAGAGAATTCATGTAAAAATATATTTTAGCACTTTGGGGTATATATTCTCGATTCTATTTTTGCTTGTTTCTTTCTTTCTTTCTTTCTTTCTTTCTTTCTTTCTTTCTTTCTTTCTTTGCATACTTGCTTCTTTGTTTTTTTTTATTTTCCTTCTATATCAACATTTATCATATTTTAAAATTATCTTTGTTTATATTTTTATCTGTATTCTTGTATAGCTAAGCAAGTTCATTTCAGCAAAAAAAAAACAAAAAAAAAACATTACTTCCAGATATATCACAACCACCACCATCATTACGACTCGTATTGTAGCTGCTTTAAATAATAATAATATCGATATCTCACATATGCACTTGGCCACGCATTTTATGGGAAGGGCATAATCTATTTAATCAATATCACAACATGAATTCCAGTACACCACACAAACTTCCGGCAAAAGGTGGAATTGGAACACAAGATAAAGGGAAGTAATACTAGAAAGCAGCTTGCTCTTAAAAGTGGTTGTCGTTTTATCGGCCGTAAGGGTGACGAATGATATTTATTTACGCTAAGTCAATTATGAAAACTACAGGCATGGAGACACCAGTTTATAAGATGAATTCGCTGAGTCGTCGCAATAGAGAAGAGACACTTGTAGCCGCTCAAGGAACTTCATCAGGAAGTTGCTCATCCAAAAGGAAGTTACTCATCCAGCTATGTCTTCTGAGTTACAGATATATGGTGAAGGTAAGTCCGCTTGAGAAGAGTAAACTGCCTGCTTTTTTCTCGAAATGAGAAAGGCGACAATGGTTGATACTTACTTAGACTTGGTTAAGAAACGGTTCCATCTAGCATGGGCAAGCAAATGCTCAGAATATTACTATAAGGCAGTAGTGTACCGATAATGAATGAGAAGAACGATTTGGCGGTTATGGAAGTAGAACCTTAGAAAGGTAGAAGTGCTACCATCGAATTTATGCAATTACACACACACACACACACACATCTATCTATCTATCTATCTATCTATCTATCTATCTATCTATCTATCTATATCTATATCTATCTATATATATATATA
>NC_068993.1:19178546-19183929 GCF_001194135.2 Octopus bimaculoides
TATATATATGTATAGGCGTAGGAGTGGCTGTGTGGTGAGTAGCTTGCTTACCAACCACATGGAAAATTCATTCAATAACTGTAATATAATTTAAACAATTTGTTTATGTACAAGAGATTTGTTTGCTTTCCTCTTCTGTTATATGCAATCTCAGTATATAACTGATTTACTGTTTCAGTTACTAATATCAATGACCAGGTTTAGTTTCAGAGACTGAAAAAACCTGGATGTCCTGTTGCTATCGAGTTTCCAGTAGTTTTCAGTGGCACTGCACCTCTTACAGGGAGCCACGTTTAATTCTATGGGACAACATTATTACGTAGAGACACATGCGTGTAAAAGCATCCAGTGTCCTCGAATCTAAAATCATTGATCGTAGTGTAAATATTTTGGAATTCTAATGTGCAACTTAAACACACAAACCAGCTTATATTCCCAGATATATTGTTTCTGAAAATTGTTATAAATACCACAATTAAAAGAAGGCAGCAGTGGCTGAGTTGTAGAGACCGATAGAATGTAACCTCAAATAATTCCGGTATTTACTTTTATCGGAGTTTGAATCCAACCGGAGATGCTTTCTAAATTCGTCCATCTGATGTCTACGAAACATGTAACGGTCTTACTATTACTTATAATGGAATCATTTACTTAATATTATAAGAAATCATGCTTAATATTATATTTCACATATTAGTAGAGATGCACGATAGAGCAGAATGGCACTGAAAAACATACATTATTAGAAGAATGAGGGAAATAAAAGAGTTGTAACTTCAAAGAATTGAAACCAGGTGACGCTCTCAGATGACTGGGAACATATCTCATTGATTGTCATTACTATTTTGTTCTTTGCATTAACTCCAAAAATCCTGTAATTCAAATGAGGGAAATTGGAAATGAGCAATGTCCAGACATTTCCCATACACATTAGCTGTGTATGCAAACAACATGGGTTCAACCACGTTAGGAACAGCGACGTAATCTAGGTTTTATGGATAACTGACAAAAACTTTTCTCACATAAAATAATGCAAAAAGAATTAATATGAGAGAGGAATGAGGTAACGAAATGTTAAAACCACTGATAACGGTCGGAAAAGAAAGAAAGAAATAGTAAAAGAGAAATGAAAATGCGTCAAAGTGTCGTCTCTCAGTCAAAGACTTCTATTTTACATTAACATGATCATAGAATGATCTCTGCTTAACAAAGATGTTTAAATAGATCGAAGGTTGTCTTAAATATTATTGCTTAAAAGGCTTTGACTTATTCAGGAAACAAAATGAAATTTACTCATTAATTAGAAAGAAAAATAATTAAAAAAAAATGAATGGTGATAATAGAATCGAGTAAATTCTCTTAAACATCTTCACTAAATTTACTGTTACATTATTGACTAGGTATCCATTAAATTTGCATTATAAATCACATTCTCTAAGCGATATAGAATTCGTAATTAATTAATTAATTAATTAGCTGTATCATGTTTGAAGCTCTTTATTTGTTACTACATTTTATTTGGCTATTTACGTATAAATATAAGAAATCATTCTTTACCTTATCTTTTCTTCTGTAATACATTTTCATGTAATATTCAGCAAAGCATTCTCAATGTTTATACAGCTTAGAAAAATTAGGGGACCTGATGATATTCCAATGAAAGCTAATACTTTCCAAACAGTGACATATTTAATGAATTAATAATGTCACACAGAATAGGTATAAATATGGGAAATGGACCTACAAATATTCACTATTTCAGCAATCACTGAGATGTTTTCGTTTTGTAGGTTTCAAATGAAAGGCATGTATCTATTTATACAGGATGTACGTAATTTCCCCCAGAAAAGATCTATACATGTCCTTTTGTTTCAGTCAACAAAAACCATGCAGCATTAATTACCGTATCAATAAGCATAAGGAAATATCCAGGTGGAATTTGAACTCACGTTTCACGTGTCGACAGTCAAACAATTTATATATTTGGCCATTGTAACAATTACATTCTCTATAAAAACATTTTCAACTACATTTATCATGTTCCGTACCATTCTGGAAATGCCAAAAGTCTTGTTCAGAAAATTAATTTCCTTCTGTGAGTGGTTAAAGATGAGCAACGTCGAATCGTGGCTGCATATGTTCTCTTTATACTAGTTCACTCCAATATCCATCTAGACTAATTTCCAACTGAATGTTTGGTTAAAACAGTCGCGATAATAGTCAGTTACTTTCAGATCGCCTGGATAGAATTCGTCCAAGGTTGTCTAAATGTTTAGGAGGAAGGGAAATCACTGTATTTATGAATTCTGCCACAATATTTATTCTTCGACAGACAACGGTGATCACTAAGGTAATAGCTTCCAGATAAATGGTTTCTGTGCAGATGAATAGAATTTCTTATTTTGCTGTTAATTGTTTCATTTTAAAACGAAGTTTAAGAAAACTGAACATGAAATAGGAATAAGGTTTCTCTTTTCGAATCAGATTTAATCAAAAGATAGAAAAGTGAAATCTAATGTTGGTAACATTGCAAATCTATTTTAACACAATTCAATGTATGAATAATTTAATTTGTCTCTGATGTCTCTAAACAGCGAATCTATTGTGCAAACTAACATTATTAACGAGACTGTATCAATGAAATATGCCGAAAGAGAAACTCTATGGAGTGCGTTTGTGCTCGTAGCTGTGGAGAATTTATCACGTGGCAATCAACTATTCATGCAGCTCACTAATCTGGGAAGGGAAAAAAAAGAAAACGAATAAAGAAAACCATTGGCAACCTGGTATCATTTAGTCTTCTTCCTTTTCTTCATTCTTTCTCAGTTTCTTTGTTCATTCATTCTTAGGACAATAACAATGATCAATGGTATTGCCGATTCAAGTATTCCAAGCATATTCTGAGATCGAGAAAGAAAGTCGAGAATGCCTAGAAAGCAATAAGATGAAAATACCTAGCGACTGAATAAATTCTGCCGGGGTAAAATAAGACTTCTGAATAATTAAGGTCTAAAAGATCGGAACAGGTCAAGCGAATAGAATGTTAAAATCAGAATTTGATGGGTTTGATGCAGAAAATAACCACAGGTGAAGGGAAATAGAAAGAGAGAGAGAAGTAGGAAATAATTTCTAAAAGCCATACATCGGAAATTGAGAAGGGATATAGGTAATGGTGGGGACTGCTCTCAATGCTGATGTTTACGAAGACGTTAAAGAACTATGGCGACAGGAAGATAGTGATAGAGTGAGAGATTGGGAAAGAGAGAGAAGGAGAGACAGAAGGAGGGAGGAGCAAGAGAGGGACAGAATGGGAGAGATAGAGGGACAGAGAGAGAGAGAATGGGAGAGAGGAATGAGAGATCGATCGAGTAAAAGTGAGATAGAGAGATAGAATGAGTGAGTGAGTGAAAGAATGAGTGGGGAAAATGAGAGATCGGGGGGAGAGAGCAAGAGAGGGATTGAGTGGTAGCGAGAGGGAAAGAGTGAGCGACAAGGAGACAGAGTTAGAGGGACAGAGAGAGAATGGTGAGATATATGAGAGATCAAGCAAGTGAGTGAGAGAGTGCGAGCGAAAGAGAGAGAGAGTGGGAGAAATAAAGAGAGAGACAGAGAGAGGAGAGATAGAAAGAGAGAGAGGAGAGAGAAAGAAAGAGAGAGAGGGAGAGAGTGGCAGCGAGACAGGGAAGAGGGACAGAGAGAATGGGTGACAAGAATGAGAGATCGGCCGATTAAGGGATTGAGAGAGAGAAAGAGAGTGACAGAGTGACAGAGAGAGAGAGACAGGGAGAGAGACAGACAGACAGGAAGACAGAACGAGAGTAGAAGAGTAAGAATGAGAAAAGGTGAAAGACAAGAAGAGAGAAAGAGAAAGAAGTTAAATAGTTAATGTGAGCAATGAATAAAAGGAAAATTCAATCGTTGTTTACCCATTCCAACCCCTCCCCACCACCAGCAGCAGTACCACCAGCACCACCACAACCATCGTCCTCTCCTCAACAACCTCCAATCTTCACTATACGTGGTAGCCTAATCCAACACAACAAATACCATAACACATGCTCATGAAAAGCAGGTTACATTTACATATAACAATGCATATATTGATTTGCTGTACGACGAAGTGAAGGCCGAGGTTTCACATAAGATCATCGCCGAGGAGAAATCTTACAAAGTACAAAATACGATTGTTGTTTTTAGTCTTTATTCGTTTCTGCTCTATGACGGTGATACAGCGTATCACTAAAACGTGCCTGTCCTCACTTGTACGGCGTAATCATAGGCGTAGATTTTACTTAGATTGACAAAACCCTTTATGTCTTCAAAACACTGTGTGTTGGGCAACAGATATGGTACATGGAGCAATCATATGTACCATTCATATCTGCGTCCAAAGCTACTTTTGGCCTACATATCTGCGTCCAAATTCATATCTGCGTCCAAAGCTACTTTTGGCCTACATATCTGCGTCCAAATTCATATCTGCGTCCAAAGATACTTTTGGCCTACAAGTGTGGTAGGCTTGATTCCTTTCTCAGTTTGATAATACTAACTGCGCCTTGTAGTATTAGGAGTGAGTGCATGTACACAAACTCACACACACTCTTACACACAAACTCACACAAACTCAGGTTTCCGGTTTGAGAAAACCTTCTTCTTCTTCTTCTTCTTCTTCTTCTTCTTCTTCTTCTTCTTCTTCTTCTTCTTCTTCTTCTTCTTCTTCTTCTCCTCCTCCTCCTCCTCCTCCTCCTCCTCCTCTACCTCTCTCCCAGTCTCGATCGCCATGCGAGATTAAAAACTGAAATGATTGTATAACAGCAATTAAAGATAACTACCACATATATGCGCATAGAAGACAATATTTTCAATATTTCCCTATAAATCTCGAAAATCTACCGTGCGTCGTATTGCAGGTATGTTACATTGGTCATATGTAGGCAAATTCAGACATATGACTTATGCGTATAAACATACAGACGTCTGTATACGAACTTGTACATATAAACTAACTAGCGACGCATGCTGAAAACTCATGGACAGAGACAAACAGAAACTTACAGAAATATTTACATAAACTGACTTACACAAAACGAGAAACAACCACGCGTAAACGCCCACGAAATCTTCAGATGCGCTCGTAGTGTATATCTTCTAACATGAACACACACACACACACACAGACACACACACACACACACACACACACGTACACACATACACACTCTCTCTCTCACTCACACTCACACACGCAAACACACACACACATACACACTCTCTCTCTCACTCACACTCACACACACTCACACACACAAACACAAACGCACACATCCACACTCTCTCACACACAATCACACACACACACTCACAAACACACTCACACACTCAA
>NC_068993.1:19184092-19184433 GCF_001194135.2 Octopus bimaculoides
ACGCGAACACAACGCGCATACACGTACACACATACACACTCTCTCTCTCACTCACACTCACACACGCAAACACACACACACATACACACTCTCTCTCTCACTCACACTCACACACACTCACACACACAAACACAAACGCACACATCCACACTCTCTCACACACAATCACACACACACACTCACAAACACACTCACACACTCAATGCGCACACACACTCATGCTCACACACACTCATGCGCACGCACACTCATGCGCACACACACTCATGCGCACACACACTCATGCGCACACACACACTCTCCTCCACAAACACACAAACACACAGACACACACACACATA
>NC_068993.1:19184443-19185014 GCF_001194135.2 Octopus bimaculoides
CGCACACACACACTCTCCTCCACAAACACACAAACACACAGACACACACACACATACGGACAAATTTGTGTATACGTTTATCAACATGTACATACGCGAACACAACGCGCATACACGCAACACACTAATACATTCGTGTGTAAGCACGAATACATTTGTATAAGTTGATTACCGAGGTAGAATGCCATAACATTTAGGGAAGATTGCAAGATTAGTGTTGTTCAAATCAATCACTTGACTTCACTTTATCACCAGATAGGTACGTTTCGTTGTTTAGGAAGCATAAAGGCAAGAGAGACACAAAAAAGATGATGGAAAATGAAATGTTTCAGAAAGAAAAGGGAGAAGAGTGGAAGTGGTAGGTCGGATACGACGTAAGAGGGAAACAACAACAACAACAACAACAGAAATAATAATAATAATAATAATAATAATAATAATAATAATAATAATAATAATAATAATAATGATGATAATAATGATAATAATAAGTAATAGTAATAATAATAATAATAATAATGATATTAGTAATAATAATAACAGTAATAATAATGATAATAATAATAATAAT
>NC_068993.1:19185108-19190708 GCF_001194135.2 Octopus bimaculoides
TAGTAATAATAATGATATTAGTAATAATAATAACAGTAATAATAATGATAATAATAATAATAATAATAATAATAATAATAATAATAATAATAATAATAATAATAATAATGATAATAATAATAATGATGATAATAATGATAATAATAAGTAATAGTAATAATAATAGTAATAATAATGATATTAGTAATAATAATAACAGTAATAATAATGATAATAATAATAATAATAATAATAATGATAATAATAATAATAATAATAATAATAATAATAATAATAATAATAATAATAATAATAATGCCCGGATGCAGTACCAGATAGTGGCTCTCATAGCATCTGATTTTAATTGATTGTAAGCGTTATCATGTACATTCTTTTGTCTTGGTATAAAAAGATGGGCTACAGCAAGTATTCTGCTCAATACCACAGATTTGCTTGTCAGTTGTTTGACCTTAATCAGTTGAGCGTGTCCCTTGGTAGCTGACGATATGTGCATCTTTGATCATGAGTAGAAGTAGTGGGGGAGCATCATAGTCATGTGTTGAGAGGAATTCTTTGGGGTTTGGATAATTCACCTTTGGAAACATGGGTGTTTTTCTTAACATCCTTAAACAAACCTTATTCAGGGACCTTTTGAGCGGGATGGGCTACTCGATCTGAAGGAAATTCTAACTGGGCCCCACCTGCGAGGTCATGCACCGTTTATCTTGATATAGGCATGGAATTTAGCATAGATAAGTGTGCAATATTAGTTATGAAAAAGGGACATGTAGTCAACAGAGAAGGCATACAATTACCAGATGGCCAGCCAGGTGTTAAAATAACTGAAAGAAGGGGAGAGTACCTAAGAATATTAGATTCTGACAGAGTATGAACTATAGAAGTGAAAACAAAAAAATTAGGAGTATATCAGAAGGTTAAAGGAGTTTATGAAGTCAAAACTAAATGCTCCAAATGTTGTGTAGGCTGTAAATACTTGGGCACTATCGTTACTTACATATTCAGCAGCTTTTGCAGATTGGACCAAATCTGAATTAGCAAAGCTAGACAGAAGAACTAGGAAGGAATTCAATATGAATGGAGGACTCCACCCAACATCAGCAGTAACAAGGTTATGCTTACCTAGAAAGGAAGGTGAAAGAGCTTTAATATCAGTTAAAGACTGCGTGGAGTTAGCTAGAACAGACATAGCCTCCTATGCAGGTAATAATGAAGAAAGCATATTAAGAGCTGCTAGAATCACAGCAGGAAATAAGCCAAATAAAGTTAAACAGCAGAGAAAAGAAAAAAGTTATCTGCTTGGCAAGAGAAAACTTTCCATGGTAGATTCCCAAAGATAGGTTCAAGAAATAGCAAAGAAACATTGTTATGGTTGCAGAAAGGACGATTGAAAAGGGAAACGAGATGTTTGTTAGTAGCAGCATTAGATCAAGCATTATGGACTAATTGGATAAAAACCAAGATAGACAAAAATCAAGTAGATTCCCAATGTAGGTTATGCAAATTAAAAGAGGAAAGTGTTACTCATATAGTAAGTGAATGTAGCATGCTGGTACAGAAAGAATACAAGAAAAGACATGACAACCTAGGGAGCGTAATCCACAGGGAGTTATGTAGAAAGCTAGGATTTAACTATAGTGATAAATGATATGAAAATGAAGCTAGTAAAGTACTGGAAAGTAAGAAATATAAATATTTGTGAGACTTTAACATTCAGACGGACAGAGTAATAGAAGCTAGAAGACCTGATTTAGTACTAGTAAATAATGAGAATAGAAAGTGCAGATAATTTACTTTACAGTTCCAAATAATGAGAAATTCAATATGAGAAGCATACAGAAAATACCTAAACACCAGGACTTAGCCATTGAGTTAGAGAGACTATGGAAAGTGCGAGTAAAATGTACCCCTGTAGTTATAGGTGCATTAGGAACTATCCCTAAACATTTGAACAAATGTTAACTATACCACCGCAACGTAACTATAAAATTTACTGAATATCTGAAACATTGATTTGTCAAGTGACACCAGAGAAAGGAGACAAATCATATGAACTACACCTTGGTCGTACAAAGAGTAAATGTGCGGCTGTGAAACATAGGTACAGTATCGGAGCAGCTTTATGTGCATTCGAAACCCCTGTATTGCTTTCTGATTGTGGTATCCTCTGATTGCAGTTTTGGCTGAGGTTCATCTCTTCTCAATATTTTCACTTCAAGGTATGGAACAAAGTAAATTTGACTCCATTTATTGTAGCGGCCCTGATCCAACGGCCAATGTCTGCTGAGAAACAATTGCTCTCTTGAGTAGAGATGCAATAACAACGATTTATCAACGCTAAACTTTTGTTCTGTGACTACCTCGCATTTAGTCACGGATTACTTCACATCCTCTCTCGCTCTCTCTTCCCCATATCTCTCCACTTTTCTTTCCCTTCGTCTCTCTCTCTCACTCTTCCCCTCTCTCTGCCTTGGTGTGTAGGAAAGCTCCAGAGCATTTCTTCTACTTTTCTCTTTTGCATTGAAGGAAAAAAAAATCTCCAGGTTAGTTTTCTGCTAACAAAGATTCAAATCGATTTTCTCCCCGTATATTCAAATCTGGGTAACATACTTCAGGTGATGAGTAAAAGTATATTTAATAAATGACAAAAGGCATTACCTTTAATGATAGTTGTTGTGATGACAATCAAGGGAGATAACACTGAAATATCTTGATTACTAACTGGATGTTTATTCAACGTGGAAATTATTTTACACTTCCTGCTAATTCCACAATGTTTACAGTCTAAACCGTGGTAGATTACTTGACTCTCTTGACAACGAGCATTCAGTTGCTCAACCAACTGAAGTTCTACACATCACATTAATGCGTCAGTGGCTGAGTGTCTCACAGACACAGGTACACTTAACGCAATTCTTTGGGCTAAATAGCATGTCAGAAATGAAGCAAGGTAAAATTCAAAGGGAAAAAAGATGATACGGACAGAAGGGAAGTGAGAGGATGATAAAGAGTTAGAGATAGAGAGAAAACGATAAGAAAGAAAGAAAGAAAGAAAGAAAGAAGGAATAGGACAGAAAGAAAAGACACGAGTATGGCTCTGCTTCTCTATCGATGCCCAAAAGATAAAAGGCAAAGCGGACATTCGTAAATTTTAAAATGAATACAGAGCGCCGGATCGAATATTACTTGACAGTCTCATCTTGGCGTTAAAGGTTCTACTATTTCGCTGTCTTCTGCAAATTAAATACAACCAGATGAATCGACTGCCGAAAACTGCTACGAATAAAAGAGATATTAGAGATGGGAAATCTTAGCAATGGACAATCTCACGTCTAAACATTCCTACACATGCATGCAATTATTCCCGCTCGAGATGAAACACTCTTCTTCTCTGTATATTTCTCTTAATCTCCATCCTTCTTTCTGCGTCTATACATACATCCAAACTCGCAGCCACATCGATACCTTCACTCATGCACTCACACATAATATGTGTGTGTGCGTAGTTGTAAAGACATAAAAGTAAAGATTCAGTGAAATTGATAAGAAAAAGGATGAAATAGATTTCGGTATAGTCTACACTAGTAGCATTATCTAACCGAAATAATTATTTTAAATTATCTTGTAATCTAGAAATATCCTCTTACTTTTCGAAAACTTAAAACTGGTTATAAAATCCAAGGAAGGATAGGCGTGCTGTAGCTATGAGTGCCTTCAATGAGGTAGAGATATGTGAAATGATTATTTAAAATTAATTTTTGTTCTTGTTATTTATAAAAGTTTTCTGATGCTAGATGGATGGTTTTATCGCGATGAATTATATCTCTTGCGAAATAAAAATCAGCTTCATTTAGATTTTTAAAAAGTATTGCCGAAAGGAAGGTAAGTATTATTTCTCTTGCGAAACAAGTATGAGCTTAAGACACATAGTTAAACAAATATTACTTCATTTATCTGGGAATTTGGTTTAAAGATTACTATCTAGACTCACCTTTCAAAAGTTAATTTCCTCGACATAATTTTAGTTAGATTTAGAGGCTAACAAATATTCCCCAATAACCCAAAGAACACAAAAACTATAACACCGAGAAATGCAGAAGCAATAACAAAACCAAAATCTGGTGTGGAAAGAACAAAAACAACAAAAAGAGACTTAAACAACAACAACGATGAAAGATGAAACAACCACATGCGTAGAAAGGCCTGAAACCATAATTAATCAGCGAATCGCTAAATTGTGCAGTCCTTCGAGAAGTCATTAGAATACGTACGTTACAACAAAGAAAAATCATTTGCATTGAATGAAGGTGTTGGAAGAGTTTTATGCAAAGAACTGTCGCTTCGTGAAAATGTCTTAAAAAATACTTTTTCAAGACATTTCCCTAACAAAATTCCCGAGAAACAAGACTAGGTTGAGTAATTTTTCCATCCTTTTTATCTTCTCTTCTGCTAAAATTGCTTTACTAAAAGTTGCCTGTATGAATATATGTGGGGCGACTGTGAAATCTAGATTAATTCGGTTCACTTGGATGTTTAAGCGTGATCTTGCATATGGGCAGTTATGAAGTGCGTCAGTGAGATCTTCAGACGACTATTTACATCCGGATTGGATTAGTCACGTATCTTGAAACTTCTAGAGACATTCTTTGGAACATTTCGTTTAATAGTGTTATTGGGTGATTCGAACGGCATTATGGACGCATGCAAAGATTGTGTCATAATACCTGCATGTGTAGCCGATGCAAGGGATTGCTAAATCTTTGCAGTTCTTATTATACACTCCATATGGTTGCAAATTCCCCCTTCATTTTCCGAATGAGCTAATATCTGCTTCTCAACATAAATTCCTGTAATAGTCTGGATTGTGTTAATACAGATATTAGCGAAAACTTTGTTTCACTATTTAACAATGTAAGAAATGAAATACAAAAACAAAATTTTAGAACGTTAGAAAATTAAGAGATGAACTTCATCGGTAAAGAAGGGTTAATACACATCGACAAATGAAATGAGTATGCAAACAGGTGAGTAGAGGTGAGTTGTAATAGATGAGTCTTTCTTGGAAGAAACGAGAGTTCTCATATTTTCATCCGTTTCCCCTCGCCCATTTTCTCGTATATCATCTGTATGCAGTTGTCAATACGTTAGTATATCTGTCACTTTATCGCAACATAAAGCTCTCTTACCAGCCTCAACGTCTCTCCCGTTTCGTCTACTTTTTTTCTATCTTTCCAATACTCTTGTTCACTGGAATATATACCTTCACACATTCACTTCTATGCAGCTAATCTTTCTTTCTTGTCACTTCCTCCTAGATTGAGTTTACTGCTCCCATTCTCTTTTCCATACGAATCCCTCTCTGTCTATCTCGTTTTAATTGATTATGCGCGAGGGTTTAGGTTCGAATGTAAATACCAATCATTAATGTTATTTGAAGTAAGAAGTAGTTCTTGTAAGTCTATGTTACATCAGTTGTCGTTTATACGCCTGCGCAAGTAAGTGTGTGTATATGTTTACATGTATGCCTGTCTGAATCTCTCTTTCTCTCTCTCTCTCTCTCTCTCTCTGTATATATACATATATATATATATATATATATATAT
>NC_068993.1:19191156-19191815 GCF_001194135.2 Octopus bimaculoides
CCTGCATTATCAGTATCCCCTGTTTATTCACGTTCGTTTAATTTATTTTAAATTATTTTATTCATTTGTTTTTATCTACGTACTTTTCATTCCTATCTGTTTTGTATTAATTTAATTTAATTTATTATATTTTGTTTTAAATTAAATTAAATTAATACAAAAAAGAAAGAAATGAAAAAGTAAGTAGATAAAAACAAATGAAAATTAATAAAATTATATTAAACGAACGTGAATAAACAAGTCATACTGATAATGCAGGCACCATACACATTCCCTCACACACGCACTTACTAAACGTAGAGACACAAAGGGATATACGGGATATACGCATATGCAAATAAAGACACATACAAAATGGCAGATCGTTAGGAAGGAGAGACAAAAAAAAAAGAAAAAAAGAAGCAGAGGACCACTGCTGAGGTCACAGAAGTGTGACGAAAGAACTCTGGCCGTAATACAATTTATATGAAATAAAGCTGAAGCAAATGAACACCAAATATATAGTGCGTGTGTTTTCATTGGATAAATTGGCAATATGACCGTCCCCAAATACAACAATGACTGTTTCAACACACGAATTCACATCAAGAGTCTTGCCAAACGAATATATAAACGTATATATATATATATATTTATACATATGTATATATATATATATA
>NC_068993.1:19192171-19194287 GCF_001194135.2 Octopus bimaculoides
TATATATATATATATATATATATATATATATTTGTATGTATTCATGTGTTATCCTCAAACGATTAAATATGTGCATCAAGACATGAAAATACGTACAGAGATACATATAAATGCGCAAGCGCAATGAGTTGGGGCGGTGAGGAAAGCTGACCATCACCCACAAAAGTGCTTGGGGTTAGTAACACGTATCGTGCTTTCGATGAATGTTTTCGGTTTTTATAAAGTCGCGAAACGATACTCACTCGCTTCTCTTACGTTTTATCTCAGGGCATATCCAGGATGTACCATGACAGCAGCACCACGACTTATTACTTAGTTTCATATGTTTAGAGTGGAGTGTCATGAAAAGGTGTGCTTTGGTGAAGTCACAACGCGCTACCCGGTCCAAGAATTGAACTCACGCCATCATGATCGTTAGCAAAAAAATTCTAACTACATGGTTATGTGTCTTTAACGTATCTGTATACACTCATTCATTCAAATAAACACACATATGTATGCCTATATAAACACCTACACATGTGTACCCAGATCGATGAAAATGAATTTCAAGAACTGGTGGTGGTGGACGATGCTAAGTTTATTGAAGCTGAAGTTTGGATGGAATGCCAATAGATTTTTAAATTCCTCTCCATGAAATCAGGCAACGCCTTTCCATACGTCTTCCAAATTTCCACTCGTACATGCGTATAAACATTCACGCACACGCACACAGACACACACACTTGCAATAATACACACACATATGTGTGTTGCTGAGAATATATATCCAGGTATATATGAGAATGTGTGTGAAATAAAATTGTCGTGGTACAGGTGGTTTTTAACAACTCGCTATAGAGAATATCAGTTTCTTATCAATCTCTATATAACTTAATATTTCATTTTGGCATTTATTACCTTTTCAGAGCTTATGATAATTATGTAATTTTATTTTAAAATTTGTCACATATCTACATAGTAGTGAGTAAAAACAAAATATGTAGAAGCAGTTAACGATGTCTTTAATAATCAATTTATTTATTAATGAAGAAATATTTTCTGAAGTAAAAATAAATGCAGTAAATTGTTATAAATTTCGAGACGGAATAAAGCCATGGAGAGGGGGAGAAATAGGAGGGGGGTTGCAGAGAGGAATAGAGGAAAAGGGAGAGTGACAGAGAGAATGATGTACAGAAATGAAACAGGTAATGAAATAAGATGAGATAATGGAAAGAGGAATAGAGACGAGAAGTAGATTGACGATTATGTAAAGACGATCGAAAGCGCAAGAAATTAAAAAGAAGAAAAACTAGTTCATTTGGCTGCATATTATCCTACAGGAAAAAGGCGACGAGCTGGCAGAATCGTTAGCACGCCGGGCGAAACGCTTAACAGTATTTCGTCTGTCTTTACGTTCTGAGTTCAAATTCCGCCGAGGTCGACTTTGCCTTTCATCCTTTCGGGTTCGATAAATTAAGTATCAGTTGCGAACTGGGGTCGGTCTAATCGACCCCCCCCCCAAAAAAAAAATTTCGGGCCTTGTACCTAGAGCAGAAAAGATTCTCATACAAGAAAGATTTTGCAAATGCCATGCACTAAGCTTGACCGGGTGGTTACGATTTTTATTCTATCACAGCTTTGGGCTGATCCAAGACGTAGGATAGAATTATCTTCACTGGAACAGGGCATGAATCTATCGATCTCCGTCTATATTAATACAGTACACATTATTTCAAAAAGTATGCATTCATATAATATGCAATTTAAAGGAAAGACAGTAAGGCGATAACTAAAGAAATGCACTATACATTCACCACATTATCATATACATGTGTGTGTTTGTGTGTGTGTGTGCATGTGTGTGCAGGTACTGGGGATGTGTGCCAAGTCTCTTTAACTATAGATTCGGATTGAGCCGTTACATTATATATACATACAATAACAGCCATCTTCTGGTAGCCATCTTAGACATCTCGGACATTTTCATTCATTCGGTAATTCCAGAAGCCTGAAGATGGGTTCCGTAAAGGGCCCGCAAAAAACGAAGTAACTAGGAATCCGTATCAAACTGTTTTAAATAACACACGCACACACACACACACACACACATACACACACACACACACACACGCAT
>NC_068993.1:19194297-19195608 GCF_001194135.2 Octopus bimaculoides
ACACACACACATACACACACACACACACACACGCATACACACACACACACACATGGTTTCGGAACCCTATGGACGTCTCGTCAGACTCTAAAGCGGAAGGCAAATGTAACTCTTCACCTCTGGGAGGCAGGAACCCGTTACGGTCATTTCGTCAATAAATCACCAAAGAATAAATGTTCCGGGGTCAGCAAAGACGGATTAAATCCTTTGGACTAGTTCATTATGTCAAAAGACGTGGAACGGGATTTTCCCCTTGGGCTGCTTTTAGATCATAAGGACCCTTCCAGGTTTTGTTAGAGGAGGAGAAACCTGTACTTGCATATACTCGATGGGCGTCTTTCAATTTCCGTCTACCAGATCCACTCACAAGGGTTTGGTTGGCCTCTGGATATAGTAGAAGACACTTGCCCAAGTTGCCACGGAGTAGGAGTGAACCAGGAGCTATGTGGTTGGGAAGCAAGCTTCTTAACTCACAGCAACGGCTTCTCCTATATTTGTCTATATAGTTCAAACACATACAGCTGGTCAGTCCAAGTTATTTTTCTCAGCTCATTTCTGTTTAAATTATACTATAATATCTCATTCAAATTATAGGATACACAATAATATCACAACCAAATTATCTTAACCTCCTTCTCGTACATATACCAAATCAAACTTGTAAGAATAATTTCTCCAAACAATTATCGAAACGCCTTGTTATAAAAACCACAAAGGAAAGCCGACAAATACTTTTCTATTATTCTTACGAATCATTTACATGCAGAAGTCAATACCTCCATATTCGGTATTTTAGTTATTACCGTTATGCAAATAATTATAACACAATAAAACAATATACGGCAAATCACACCTACACAGTTAAAGTAGCCACTCGAAAAGAAACACAAACAAAACCTCATACGTAGAAGGCAGCTATACAAGCTTCGGAAGTAAAATCGATTTCGAGTGACTAAACACAGAAATCAAAATAAAAAATGAAGATTAAAAAAGAATGCATTTGTCTGATATAGATGACGAAACAAGCCGTGAAAAACTATAAAGAATAATTAGCAGAATGAGCCATGCTACAGAAAATAGCTGCCTTTTATCGCAGTCTACCATAATAACTTTGAATATTTAGTGCTCTAAAAGAAATAGTTTGTTAAATGCTTGTTCACAGTAGATCATAAGTGCCACACATATATAAAATTATAATGTTCAGACCTTACACTCTCATTCTTCTACACACATACATGCGCTTATATACATACATACATACATACATACATACATATATGCATACACACACACACACACACACACACATAT
>NC_068993.1:19195708-19199200 GCF_001194135.2 Octopus bimaculoides
TATATATATATATATATATATGTATATATATGTGCGTGTGTGGATGTGTGTGTGTGCATATATGTATAATGACTTGCACTTACATTCTAAACGCATATGGACATTTATAAACAGATTATAGTGCTGCAGAGAATGAAACATTTTAGATTATAATAATTAAGAAATTCCCTAACGGCTGAAAATTTAGCACTTACGATACAAAAGATTCTCGTATAAAACATAAAATAACGAAAATCAATAAAAGTGCAATGAAGCATACATTGAAACAAAGCAAAACGAAATAGAGTTAAACACCAGAAATTTGAAGAACTACCAATTTCTTCCTTTTAAAGCTACACAAAACCTGTTACATTTATACAAAAACAAAATATATTGTACAACAGGGATGCGTAAATCTACTTTGAAGAAACCTAAACTCTTTACGTACGCTAAACTGTATTAATTATTTAAAAACAAAACTACTTCGTTGATTCAGTGTCTCTTAGTTCATACATTACAGTTCGATAAATCCAGATAAAGTACGTGCCACCAAATGTTCTAAAGCACTGAAGCACAATCCTTTGTTAAAATCCCTCTCTATTTAATTTGTATGTTTTCTGATACTATATCCTCTCTAGAAAACATGTCCACCACAAGGTCCAACCTTTGTTACAGTAAGGTACTTCACGTGACTCAGTGAGCCTGAGAGCTATGTCAACGGAGCGCAAGCTCCTGGTACAACTTTCTATGACGGACAGATCACAAAATCTAGACCTAACTAATATGGGCTATCTCTTTCCTCGTGTACTTATAAGAAAATTACAGAACCATTGAGAACGAACCAAAGCGAATAAGATCTGTTTGAAGACCCATTTCCGCATGGAAAATGTGACGCGGTGCAGTAAAATCCAAAAATAAGCTGCAACACTGAAAATATAGGAAACCAAGTGGAGAGAAGTAGAAAGATGTCCCAGAGTCGAGAAGAGTAGAGAGAAAGTGCCGATGGCATATGCACCACAGGAAGCGAAGAGCTCAAGTCGCAGTAAGTAGTGAGCTTAAGTAAAAATTATATTGAACGTATGAAAGAAGACTAGGACTTCCATAAATCATTCATGATTCCACTTACTGACAACACATTCCAGGTAAATATTTTGTTGAATGTGTGTTGTAAATATTACTATTTTACCTGGTTTAAATACTTTATCTCTAAGAAATATCCCGACATCTCTAAACAATCAGTGCGCCTGTAGCACCTTGTTGTAAGATCATGGCGCACCACCGAGACACTTGTAGCTAATGCATAGCTAAATAATTACGCTTCATAATATCTTAAGATATTTTAAACCTGATACCATGCCACTATTCTGCTAAATAGTTTTCCACGGATAGTCACACAGGAGATGTAAAAATACAGGCTGGAAATACATAATTTCTACCTTGGCCCATTCTTTCATGTGTGTTTTGTTGATTCGATCATAATAACAAAAAGAAATCGACTCAAACGAAATAATCAATGTATGTAAACCATGGTATGTATGCTAAAAGTGATTATCTTCAAGTTGGTTTGTTATCTCAAACAACGTCGCCATTCCTCAGTTTATATTCTGGTTAATAATAAATGAACAAAAAATCTCGGATTCGAGGTTTCCTTTTCACAAAACAGAGAAAAGTTATGAACAAAATATATATACCTATATACATATAGATGAGATGACGTGATATATATATATATATGTATATATATATATATATATATTTATGTATATATATGTGTGTGTATGTGTGTGTGGTTGTGTGTACATATACACAGGAATGAGTGGTGAGAGAGAAAGAGAGACAGAAGTGGAGAGAGCTGATAGAGGGAGGGAGAATGAAAGTGTACATATTTAAGAGATTCACGGTTTCAAAAGTGCTAAGCAAGAGAGAATTAGTTTTTTTTTTCTTTTACAGTTTCGTATTTAAATGTAAATTTGTAAAATATTCAGGATTTGTGCCCTATGAATTAAATTGTTATTTTGTATAAATTTGTATACTTTGTATATATTAAAAATACATGTAAAAATGCCGGTCATTAGAGCGTCTGTAAATATTATAAAAGGAAAACAAATTTAAAGATGAAATAATGAAAGAATAAATTATTTTCCATCTTCCATGGCCTGAAACTAAATAGTTTTAGGCCATGAAAGGAATAATTCTGCAACGAATAATTTTGGAAAGAATAATTTTGCAAGGAATAATTTTAAAAGGAATCTTTTTGAAATGAGGAAATGATATAACCTGAGCGATTTGATTTATGCTATGTATTTTCTGTGAATGTAATTTTGTTACTGTTTTGCTACAGTATGGGCAAGTGGTTACGGTGTTGCAGTCACGATCTTGGTTTTAATTCCTAGAGTGAGTGGGGTGGTGTGTTCTTGAGCAAAACATTTCATCTCAGCAGAAAATGGAGAAAATTTTGATCAACAAACAAATAAATTGATCAACATCGGTTAATTGTTTTTTAATACAAAAAATAACATAACATTACATTACATTTTCTACCGCCGTTTCGGCTGCCGATGTCAATTGGTGCTTACAAAGAAAATTCTGAAAATGATATTCGCAATCTTTATAACACATTCGTTGCTCGAGTACATGAAGCTTCATCAGAGTGAATACAAATATATAAAATAAAATAAATAAATAAAGCGAAGAGGAAATAGGAAAGACAGGACCTCGAGATGAGGCCAGAAGGCTCTATATATTCGAATCATACCATTTTGCCGGGTGAAGCATGAAATGGGTAGGCAAAAGAGTTCCCAACGTTTACACCCAGGCCACATTTCTAGCACCCCCAATCAAACTAATCATCACAAATATAGACCCATTTCTGAAGCAAATTCAAAAGCCACTGTATTTAACAAAAAATACTTAAAGTAATGTTTCCATTATTTTGTTGCTTTTACATGATTCGCTATCCCATTATCGCTCCACTTTTCTTCAACGCCCCCTTGGAACTAACTTACCAACGCCCCCAGGGCTAAATACCGCCCACTTTGTGGAACCACTGCCTTAGACAGTTGCTCCGACAACTAAATCTGCTTACCTTATATATATATATGTATATAAATGCAGAGCTATCATCATATATATATATATATATATATACAGCTATCATCAGCAAGAAATAATTGGGTTGTCACTGAAGGTGTTATACACAATGGTATTACAGCAAATTAGTGATAGAATCTATAAAGACCAATTCAAACATCGCGAAACTTGCATTTCTAGGTGTAAAAGTCTACAATAAAATGCTCTACATTCAGGATTTAATATTCATAAATTTATAAGTATTCGATATTATTGCTCTGAAATTGAATTATTCCGCTTCATTTTGTCGGTCCTTTCATGAATTTACATAAAATGATACTCGTTAGGCATACGAAACAGTCATCCTTGTTTCTATCCATGCACACACACACACACACACACACACACACACACACACACACACACACACACACACACACACAC
>NC_068993.1:19199583-19204515 GCF_001194135.2 Octopus bimaculoides
ATATATATATATATATATATACACACGCACGCGCACACACAACATATATATATATATATATATATATATACGTGCATATGCATATTGGTGTAGCGGTATAAACTGTGAATGAATGTGTTTGGAGTGAGTTTGCGTTGTCCGGGGGCGTGAGAGATCATATATACCCTTATAATAATACTACTACATAAAGTATAATGGCCTCGTAGCACTGCAAATGAAAGTGAGAAACATTAGACTATAAAATTATCTGTGTTTGAAGTGTGAAGTGTATGCAAACGTGACCATATTTGTCACTCTCTCATGCAAATGTAAGCGCACGTATCACTTTCCTGCAAAATGGCGGATACGAGAGTGTGAAAAAAAAAATTTCGAGACATGATTTTCTCACACCTTTCTCTACACAGCGTTCATGTGACTGCATTGCTATAGATATATAATTATGATGTAGTTCATGTGACTTAGCTATTCTGCTAAAATCAACAGCATATTTACTCGTAACATTAGATTTCTATACGTCCTTGTTCTCATTCTATGCGGTTTTATAATTTCATATGATTCTATACCGAGGCGTAGTGAATTAAGACATTTATATTTCTACGTTCACATACAGATATATTTTAAAAATTCCTACTCTCTTTATATATATGTATGCCTGCATGTGTGTGTTTGTGTGTGTGTGTGTCTGTATGTCTGTGTGTGAAGCTGTGTGAGTGTCTTTATGTGTGTATGTTTGGAAATACGTAAATTAAAGTATGTTTCATACTTCTATAAATACACACACACACACACATATTATGCATGCAGACATATGCCAAAGACTTATGCACTTGCCTTCATTTTACACATAACAAAACAACACTATTTCCTGTGAATATACAAAAATATACAATCAAACATTTATACACACACACAGAGACACACATAGCGTGTTATAAACTCACGTAATCTTAGAGAGAGATAGTGATAGAGAAGGATAAATATATATATATAGAGAGAGAGGGAGATAGAGATAAATAGATAGATAGTTAGAGAGCGAGAAAGAGAGAGAGAGAGAGAGAGAGAGAGAGAGAGAGAGAGAGAGAGAGAGAGAGAGAGAGAGAGAGAGAGAGAGAGAGAGATAAAGAGAAAGGGTGAGAGAGATGAAGAGCTTGGTGGAATAACAAATATATTTTTCATTTGCCGAGAATTCAGGTGTAAAATTTAAGAAAAGAAAATACATAACTAAAACATACAGATACATACATACATACATACATACATACATACATGCATACATGCATACATGCATACATGCATACATGCATGCATACATACATACATACATACGTACATACATACATAATACATACATGCATACATACATGCATACGTACATACATACATACACGCACATACATACATATATACATAGATGCATACATACATACATACATAATACATACATATATAGATGCATAATACATACATACGAACATACATACATACATACATACATACATACATACATCTGATGGAGAATGTTACAGGTACCTAGTGTTAGATGAAAATATATCTTACCATGGTAGCTGTAATACGACACATATCAATAAAGAATATTTGAGCCAGATAAAGGAATTATTAACCTCATAAATCTTTGCATTCAATGAAACAATGGCCCACAATATATTTGTAGTACCTCTCCTCATATCAACTTTTGGGCTACTAGATTGGATGCTTGATGAGATCCGAGCCGTTGTTGTGACTCCCAGGAAGATGCTAGCCAGCACACAATTTCCACATAAACAGCGACGTAGACCACATCTACCTAAAACGAAAACAAGGTGGCAGATGCTTAATATCGATCGAGACTGTCTTTGAATGGCATAATTTATCCCTTGGCAACATCTTTTAACCACCGAATGTCGAAGTGCATCTGTTGGTCAAGTTTGCGTACATGAGGCAGATATGATCATGTGACTTGGAAAGTAGCTCCTTCAGCAGCATTCCTTGTCTGATAGTCTTGAATACAACATGTCATCAGATGAGAGAACGAATGTATATCAGCTGAAGACCATGCATGGATATTTTAGTAGAGATCTCCGGTATGCTAGTAGTATTTATAATGAAAGCACTCTATCATGCACAACAAGCGGATTACTATATATATTATGTTAGAAACCATAGACACTAATAATAAGAAGGAGTACTGGTGGAATGTCTTAGTGAATAGACAATAATAGAGCTGACATAGTAATTTTGGATAGAGAAGAGTAATTGTGTACAGTAGGAAAAAGCAGCTGCCCAACATATGTTAACATAAAACTAAATATCAGTAAAAAAGAAAATAACCTATGCTGAACTATTGAGATATCTAAAGTTACTCTATCCATATTACAAGTTTAGGATTATACCTGTAATTATTGAAGCATTGGAATATGTAAAACATTGCCTAAGTAACAATCTTGAGAAATTAGACTTCTCAAACCCAGACAGGAGAAAGCTGATTTGAAGACTACAGATCCAAGTCAATACGGGAACTGTAAAAATTTGTAAAACTTCCCAGATTATCGTATAAGTACATATGTGTTTAGACATGTAACTATATGTGTTTAGACATGTAACTATATCCAAGAGAAAATTCAATAAAGCAAAACATACAATTCTGCACATGCATTGACTACAAACACTACACTTATGCACACATACATGCAAAAATAGCCTGTTGATGCAGTGAAAATTCCAGTTAACCCTTCGTGGGGCGGTGGGGTCCTTTGGGACCCCAGAAAATTTTAGAAGTTATACAAGTTTTACACTTTTATTTAAAGGATTTTATATCTCACGACTTTTATTGTCAGTAGTTTATGCATGCACGTACAAACCGCTTTTTTCATACCTGCAAATTTTACCACAACTCTAAATGCATCCTAAATAACCAAACAGTATATATCCACAACACCCCATAGGTAATCTCCAGTAACCCTACTTATCTCCATTTTAAATTTTAAAATCTAATTTTTTAAATTCAACTTTACAATGAAAGTAAACAAACAAAGTTTGTCTATAAAAGCATCGAAATGTATTGTAAGATACAGAAAAATATTTATGTCTCAAACGTGTGATAATGCTATAAATAGCGAGATCAGGATAAATTATCCATATAATGCAGAAAAATACGTTACCGGCCAGCCATGAGACTCGAACTCACATCTCTGTGATTACATGTCAAGTGTTTTAACTCCCCTATCTTACTTTAAGGATCCCAATCATTTAATACTACATATATGGACAGACAAGCGGATACATGTGTGTATAAATGTGTGTACATGTATGTTATGCATTTTATGTATGTATATATTCGTATGTGGGTATATGTATGTATGTATATATATATATATATATATATATATATATATATATATATATATATATATATATACATACATACACATATATGTGCGTGTGTGTGTATGCATGCGTACGTGCATATGTATATGCAAATATATATGAATGTGTGTATGTGTATAGATGTATACGTAAGTACCTGTATGCAGGCATGCGTGTGACTTTAAGCGCATACGCGCAGGCTCCCTTCACACTCTCTGCGTTCTTTCTACTTTTCTTCTCGCTCACCTTCTCTCACATTTCTTGGTCTTCCCTTCATTCCCACTTTCCCTCTTCTTTTACTTAACTCTGTCCCTTTCCTTTCTTTTTCTCTCTCGTTCTCGTCTCTCCTTAATTCTTTAATCCCTCTGCCTCCTACCATTCTCCTCTCTTTCCACGTGACCGGTGTTCTGCAAAGCCTGACCTTTCATTTTGGTTCGTCTACCATCCGTGTAGCATCTCTTATATACATTCCAATTCTCTTATGTCCTGCCGTAAGACATCACTTCCACACACGCCAGTTTAATTCAATTCTTCCTTAGTCGAAAGACACCTGTTGTTAATGTCCTGTTGTTTGCATTTGTAATTATGTACCATTTCTCCCTTCTTTCAATCCTTGTTTTCGTATACATTCGCTTGCTTTCTTTCAAGGAGTCTAGTGCTCTTAGCTTAGATTTTCTTCAGGCCGGTCAGATTGGAGCAGTCTCGAGTGTAACGGGCCGAGACTGCAAAGATGATCTGGAACTCGACTGAGGATAGGAATCTGCGAATGACCCGTCCTTATATTTTCGTGTCCTTTTTTGCATCCTCTAACTGTCCAGATGTTTTGTTGTCACCTGTTACGTTCTAGTTCCACCTTTTGTTTATATATACATACATATATATATATATATATATATATATATATACACGTAATATTTATTTGTATGTAAATACTTGACAGCCATCATTATTAAATGCCGATTGGCGAGAATGAAAGGGATAAATATCCACCACAATATTTATTTCAGGTGCGCATTAATTCCGATATTTACCCATCAGTAAACCCACACTACTGGAACATGTGTAGCATTTGTTAATGTCAAAAGATATATCAGAGACGACGCACTTTTCTCCACCAACTAAATCATCGATAAATCTTCCTGATATTCCGGCTTCTTCATGGGTATACATAAAAACGCATATATAGACACACAAAGTCATGCATACATGCATACATACATACAAGGAGACATATATATATATTTATACACAGGAACACTCACTCTTCTATAAACACACTGGAGCCTACGCTCCTGTACAAATGCACACATATTTATGCATGTATACTTGCATTGTGTATATACATGTGTATGTATTTATGCATCTATCTATCTATCTATCTGTCTACACACACATATATGCACATACATATATACAAACATATATATAATGCGCGTATAGGGTTTTCAAATTCTGTGATGTGTATAAGCATACATACATGCATATATACATGCATATATATATGTATGTATGTATATATATATATATATATACATATATATATATATATATATATATATATATATATAT
>NC_068993.1:19204525-19206539 GCF_001194135.2 Octopus bimaculoides
TATATATATATATATATATGTGTGTGTGTGTGTGTGTGTATATATATGAATACATATATAGATATATAAACACCCACACATATATATGTATGTTTATATATACATACATATATAAATACTGACGCACACGGACACACACATATATCATATAGAATGTAAGAAAATACTTTTGTATATATGTGTATAAACTTTTCATACAGTAACTAACCATATATATCCACCTACTTACAGCTATATATAACTATCTCAATATTTGCCATATGATAAATCTGACTGAAAATAGAAGACGCCACATTTGAAAAATGTGTGTCTAAAACAAATAACTTTTTCTTGACTATTTATCATCATTGGCTAACCACCAACGTCTGCGATTTGATTTATCGAATATAACCGCGGCTGTATCTAATACCACCTTGTGTCCACACCAACATCATCGAAGCCACAAGTTTACCTTATTATATGATCACTATATCAATATTTGTAACACTCACTCAAATGATTTCTACTTTATGATTATCCTAATATATGTATCCCTGCAGAAATACATCAGTTGGCAGAGACAGTTAAGGTGAATATCGTTCAACTTAAGTTTTGACAGTTTGTATCTTGTTAGCGAACGTACTGCATCAACAATATTAAAATACTTGATACAAAAAAAAAAAAAAAAAAAAAATAGAATACAGTTTCTTATCTTCCTATAAAAATATCGCTTCGAAGCACAGTCCTTCGTGTATGAATGAAGAATTGATATTTTTTAAGCTTTTCATTAAATTTCTTCTGTAAATGCCACTTAACATAAGTTGCATACATGCTCCTTGTGCAGCATGTCATTTTTAAATAACTTTGTTCGGCTCTAGTCGGCTTAGTCCGCCAATAGTTTTAACACGTACACAAATGGCGTTACTGGATATGTAAATCTATCAAGACTGTTTTATACTCTGCTGTAGTGAAATATTTTTTTAAATGTTAAAAAACTCCCATATACAATTTTAACTTTATTTCTCTCTTAGAAGAAGATATTTATTTAGATAATGAGCTGCAAATGTTCAAAGCTACCGTCGTATGCTTACAATTGGCATGGAGGTTACTTCTCGAATCAAGTCAGCCCAAATGCGGGAAAGTCGATTACTCTTTTACGTGTTTCAGTCATTTGACTGCGGCCATGCTGGAGCACTGCCTTTATAGTCGAGCAAATCGACCCCAGACCTTATTCTTTTTAAGCCTAGTACTTATTCTATCGGTCTCTTTTGCAGAACCGCTAAGTTACGGGGGACATAAACATACCAGTATCAGTTGTCAAGCGATGCTAGGAGGACAAACAGACACACAAACGCACACATACATATATATATATATACATATACGACAGGCTTCTTCCAGTTTCCGTCTACCAAATCCACTCACAAGGCTTTGGTTGGCCCGAGGCTATAGTAGAAGTGGGACTGAATCCTGAACCATGTGGTTGGTAAGCAAGCTACTTACCACACAGCCACTCCTGCGCTATAGAAAGGCATAGTCGACATCGGCGGAATTTGAACTCAGAACGTGAAGACGAAATATGGCTAAGCATTTCACCCGGCGTGCTAACAACTCTGTCAGCTCGCCGAATGATTACAGAATCATTCATCGAAGTCATCTCGTAAGACAAGAGGCAATTTAATTTGAACACAAAATGTAATTTCGTCGAAACATTAAAACTGCATATTCAAAGAGTGCTATACGTGTATAACCCATTCGGCACAGCGGCGAGTACTCTGAATCACATGAAAAATACTCGTCATATTGATGCCTAATACGTGAAAAGTAAAGTCAGTCAATTGAGGATTTGAAATATTCAACGTAAGTGAATAAAGAAAAATATTTAACAACTTTATAAAAAAATGTGTTCAAGCTCATAAATTCCAACCATTGTGGAGCCTAAAGTAAATAGTTGTAGCTGAATGTCTATTGTGTGTGTGTGTGTGTGTGTAATATTTTACATCACAACTGCATATATATATATATATATATATAT
>NC_068993.1:19206914-19216585 GCF_001194135.2 Octopus bimaculoides
ACACACACACACACACACACACACACACACACACACACACACACACACACACACAAACACACACACACACACTCATACACACAAACACACAAACAAACACGTACATACACACACATATACATATATACGTACGATGGGCTTTTATCAGTTTCCGTCTACTAAATCCACACATCTGGCGTTGGTCGGCCTCAGGGAATAGCAGTAAACCCTTAGCCAATGTGCCATGCACTGGGACCTAACCTGGAACCATATAGTTTGGAAGTAAGCTTCTTACCAGAAAGTCATACCTGCACCTATTGGGCACGCATACATTTTTTAAGCATCTATGTATACATGCACAAACACACACACACACACACACACACACACACACACACATATATGTATATATATATGTATATATATATATATATGTATATGTATAGAGTGTTGTATATATATTTTTATATATATATATATACACACATAAACATATATACACACATAAACATATATACACATATACACGTATGCACACACCACACAACACACACACATACAGAACAACCGAAGAGAGTGTGTGTGTGATAAATAGAGACTGTAACGAATGTGCATGAATGCATTATTCGCTTTGTGATAATCTGGATATCATGAGTTTGGTTATAAGCTCATCAGTACTCTCGGAAACCAATGGTATACGGTAAAAAAAAAATATACAAAAAACTAAATTTTGACACCTGGAGAACGGAAAGATATTTGAAATTACGTAAAGTTCTTTTTAACCTTATTTTAAACTCGTTAATGGTTATCTTAGCCCAGTTTTTGCTTTAACATCTGGAAATTGTATAATTATACACTTGCAAGTGTATATTTTTAATAATGTTCTGCTGACTACTATGGAGTACATAGACGTTTGTACCGAGCTTTTGACAGAATGTTTCTAATCTGAATTGCAATTACTTCATACCATTCACTCCACTCGAACATAGCTAAATCCCATTTAATTTCTAACTACTAAGACTGCATACAGCATGTTTCTTTGTGGAGGCGTAGCTTGGTGGTGGTGGGGATCTTTCTCGTAATGACTGCATGAAAAATGAGAAAGAAATAAAACAATGGCAGTATTTTTTCTAAATGAACCATAAATCCGGGTCTTTCTTTCTCTTTTGAAACAAGAAGACTCAGTAGTTTTGATTAAACTATTAGGTTTATTTCCTGTAGAAAGAAGGCATTAACAAACGAAACGGAAGCATCGATCAACTTTTATCTCATTATTTTAGTTCATTTGTTGTATATATTCATCTATGCTTCTATCTAATCATATTTTCTCGATACATACGGGGTATGTAATGTCCTCAACAAAATATCAAAGTACAAATATAAAAATACCGTACATTCATGTTTTTTAATAAAACCATTAAGACTCTATTGATGCAGTTTTGTCAACTATTCAATACATCTATATTAATACATCCGGTGACCTCCATCAAGAAGAAATATGTCAATATATAATATGAAAACACCGTTTATATAGATAACATCAACGGAAAATATAACATTTTATTTTAGAGCTGAAATAAATGAACGCACAAAACAATATATATATATACACATATATATCGATCCATTGAGTGAGCTACTTGGTGATGGGTGAACAAGTGTTTTCAGGATTTTGATTTCAAAATCTCATGTAATGTAATGTAGGGGGGAACTTGGTATTTTTGAGAGGCTGTGGCCATTTAAATGTGATTTGTGGTTGCAGGGAAGGAAATCAGCTGTGGGAAATATAAATTTGTCCATTATCTAACTTCTGCCAAAAAAATAAAGAGCATATTTTTAAATGAAGGCAGAGTTTGCGATATAAGAGTATCGGTTGAGCGTTTGACAAAAAAAGCCTTGCTATATCAAGACAAAATCCCTTTCAGGATTTAAATAGTTAAAGAGATTGTACTTAGATATGTTCCAAAATGGATTTAGGTATATACCCTTGCATTTCGATTCCCGATCGAAAATCGATAACTGCTCTCGAATATACGACAAGAAAATGCGTCCAGTGTAGATTCAATCTTTTATCCTTTTATCTTTCTGGAATCAATAAAATAATCGACTCTAACACGCACGAGCAATCATCTAGTCTTGGACCTATTTTCGTAGTGGAAATTATCTTACAGCCATGGGTGGTAGAAATGTTTGTGTGTCCGATTATTTTTGTGGAGTTTTGTCCCATCTCATTATCTTTAGATTTTAAAATTTATTCAAGTCAACTTCATTTCCCCGCAGACAAGTTTATTGAACATGTATTGCCCCGCACTATGTATATCTTCTCCTGGTATTTTTGTTGTTGTTGTAGTTGTCATCATCACTATCATCATCATCGTCACCATCGTCATTATTATTATTATTATTATTATTATTATTATTATTATTATTGTGGCGAGCAAGCACAAACGTTAACTTGTCGGATAAAACGCTGAGCGGCATTTCTTGTGGCTTTACGTTCTGAGTTCAAATTCCGTCGAGGCTGACTTTGACTTTCACCCTTTCGGGATCGATAAAATCTGGGTTCGATTAATCGACTTCCTCCTCTCGAAAACTGCTGGCCTTGTGCCAAAATTTGAAACCATTATTATTATTATTATTATTATTATTATTATTATTATTATTATTATTATTATTATTATTTTTATTATTATTATTATTATTATTATCATTATTATTATTATTATTATAAGGTTTTCTGTTTTTGAACCAATAACAATTAGGTACGTCTTGGAAAAGATTCAAGCAAGCATTCAACTTAAATAAATGCATTGTGTGAATGCATTGACAACACCTAATAGAACCCTGTATTGTTGCTTTCTGGAACGTGCCTATGCCTCATCTAATACATAAATTGTTGATATTTGTATTGGAATGTGTACGTATCACTAAACTTGTAAGAATTATAAATAAGATATTAGACACGTTTCTCGATTTCCACTATGACTTTTATTCAATAGCAAAGTCAGTGCAATTCCTTAGCTTTTCTCATCACTTCTTCATAACATTATATTCGTTCGATATTGCAATTGTTATTTTTGTCATGTATAACGATGTCAAGATTATTATGTACTATCATGTCCGTATGTATGCTAAAGTACCTTCAATCCTTTAAATTATCATTTTCTACGATCGATAAAGGTTTATATGAATAATGACAATCGGATGTCTATGCGTATACGGAACAGTTTTGCTCCGTTTTTATGTCTTCAAGTACAGTTATTCGGAAGTGGTGTCGAACACTATGATATTACATAAGAGTATATTCCATATAAGCGCCATGCGTTTTATGGGAAGTTTGGGATTTTTATTTTTTCGAAATGTTATTTATTATTTTTGGAGAATTTTGATTTTGCAGAGTTACAAAGGTCATTTTCGTCACTTCATAATCGTAGAAGTTTTTTAGTTATAAAGGTTTAGTGTTTGTTGATGAATACTTAAACTGATCGTCGACGTAAAATATTGTGTTATAATGTTTTCTTTTGATATGTATAATGTGGAGTGATATGAACTATTTACTGGCACCGCGAGGTTCCTTTGGGTCAAGAGTAATAAAAATCAATGTTAGCGTGTAAGAAGATGGTCAAAACATTTGCTGAACACTATTCCTTTGAATCTGTGTGATTAAATATGAGTTGATATTCTTTCTCATTTGGGTACAAGGCTAGCAATTTTAGGTGAGGGGTTTAGTGTATTAGATCAACCTCACTGCTCAACTGGTACCTCCTTTTTCCCAACCCTGAAAGGATATATGGCACAGTCAATCTCGGTGGAATTTGAATTAAGAATGTAAAGAACCTCAAGAAATACTGTTAAGCATATTGTCAGACACGTCAACGAATCTGACAACTCACTGCCTTTACACGTGAATTAATATGTTTTTTCTACTATGTACACAAGGTCTGAAAATTGGAGTCAAGGCAACAGTTAATTACAGCGACGTCAGAATTCAACTGGTATTTATTTCATGGACTCTGAAAGAAGGAAATGTAATATCAAACTCGGTGTCATTTGAACTGAGAACATAAAAAGCAGGAATAAATATCACTATGCATATTTCGCGATGCAGTGACAATTATGTTAGCTCATCACTTTCAAATGTGAATTAATAGAAAAAAATGCCTAATTTCCATATCCTCTAATGTAGGTTTTAATTTTGGCTCATAGGAAATAACCTATTATACAATAGCAGTGGAAAAGTGGAGATCCGTCGTAATTATAAATCTATACTTAGTCAACACCATATACTCTTTACTCTTTTACTCTTTTATTTGTTTCAGTCATTTGACTGCGGCCATGCTGGAGCACCGCCTTTAGTCGAGCAAATCGACCCCGGGACTTATTATTTGTAAGCCTAGTACTTATTCTATCGGTCTCTTTTGCCGAACCGCTAGCTGACTGGGACATAGACACACCAGCATCGGTTGTCAAGCAATGCTAGGGGGACAAACACAGACACACAAACACACACATATACATACACATATATACACATATACGTCGGGCTTCTTTCAGTTTCCGTCTACAAAATCCACTCACAAGGCTTTGGTCGGCCCGAGGTTATAGTACAAGACACTTGCCCAATGTGCCACGCAGTGCGACTGAACCCGGAACCATGTGGTTGGTAAGCAAGCTACTTACCACACAGCCACAAAAAAAAAAAAAAATCAGAATTTACTGCTTCTTTTTTTCTCATATCAATTTGGAAAGCAAACACTTCAGCAACTGGAATCACATTTATATTTTGGCATGAAAATATTGTAAGGAAAGTTAATAATCACTTATATAATTTATTACGAAGAAGAAGACTTTATTCTGTTTGCTAGAGAAAATATTTGTTCAATCGAGTCCGATATACTTAGAATTAGCAGTAAAATTTGGTTATTTAATGAAAATCTTTGATAATTTGTCTCTTAACATCAGCTATTTTAAAATTCATATGGTTCACAAAGTCAGCCCCCACCCTACAAAAAAAAAAACAAAAAAAAACGCACTGAGTTCCATCTCATAGCAACTTCAAATGTCAAATGTCGATTATCAAATCATTTATGTGAACGACGTCGGCATATTTTTCTCTTGATAAAATTGATTTCTAATTAGCTGTTCCCCTTCGTGATCGGCATTTAAACAATGACGCCAGCATTGTTGCTTGCCTGATAAAAGCGATATTTGATTGAAGGGATTATTGCATTTATGACCTCAAAATGCACCACAATCTTCACTTAATTTTTCTGGAGGTCTTTCATTTTCATAGTGTTTCGATTTCCAAGGGGAAATAATGAGCATTTCCTTTCACAAAATATCACCATAGAGGGTATTAAAAGAATTTTTATTCCTCATATCATCCAAAACTTGAGCAATTTCAGCCATCATCTGTATATCCTCTGACAACACTGTAGCTACATATATTTCAGCCTAGTATCAAAGTATGTAGCGCTGAACTTCAGAATCCAGTTGTGACGGTGCATATTATTCTTCTTTACATATTATTAGAATTAAACCACTCTCAAGAATATGTCGGAGCCAAACAGCTCATACTGTCAATGAAAATAATATTAAAAATTAAGATATCTCCAGGCATCAATTTAAGAATTTCCCTTTTGCTTTCAACTTACCAAATTAATTATATCTCTATGTTAATACTTGATTAGAGTAACAATCTCCTCGTTATTTATGACCGTATCTAAATTCTGTCTCATATTACATCGTGCAATCCTTTATATTCACAATGTTCTTGAATGCATTTGACAAAGTGTTTATAATGCCTTTATTTAAAGTTCTGCATATGTTTCTCAAACATGTTGCTTACATTGTCAAAATATATTCATATATGGTACGGTTGGATTTTTGCGATGCATCTATGAGGAGTGAAAATATTGCTGAGGATTTTATGCCTTCATGTCTGGCGCGCAAAAGAATCTCGGCCTTATAACAATGCATTATCATAAGTAGCCAAGTGTTTGTCGACCTAATGTTTGACGGACAGATATATATTTCTGCAATGATTGCAAATAGCTTTATGCCTATTTTACCATGTGAATCTCTGACAACGGAATGAAGCATTTTTGAATAGGGTTTCTTATATATGTTGTGACTTGCGTATCTAGCTATATAAGTTTGCATCATGTGTCTTTCACAGCCTTATTAGGTTATTAAAATTTCATGATTCTTTAACATTTTCTTGCATGATTAGTCGTTGCAGGCGGAGCAAGTGCAAATACTGAATCATTTTCTATTTGCGATTTGTTTGCATATGTTTTCATCCAGTTATTTAATGTTATTAAATTTAAGAATATCACCTCCAATATCAATATAGCTGTGCGGTGATATTCAGAATCATCCAACCGTCTAAAATGGCGTTTTATGTCTTTGCTTTTTAGAGGAAAAAAATCTACGTTGGTTTACTAATAAATGAAATCCGAAGCAGTGAACGAAACGAAGATGATTGAAAAGCATGTTCCTTGTTGCCAATGATCCAACCAGGAGACTTGAAATTTACTGGTGGATTTTTTTAAGTAATAAGAAACATTTGGGTGAAGTATTTCATTGGCTGTATGTGCTGATGTTGACTGAGGCAAGAAAACTGATGCTACTACAAAAGAATCGAGCCTGCCGTTGCATTTGCAGCCATACAGTGCAGTTTAATTTGATTACCGATGATGATTAATTTTCGTGAACAAAAAGCAGCATCGTTTGCTACTTAGTTTTCATGTAGATGTGCCTGAGAGTTTTCAATAGACTTTTTCAATAAACGTTTAAAAAAAAAAAAAAAGACGATTTTCCGAGCAGAATTCGACACTTATAATACGAGAACGAGAAAGCGAAAAATAGAGTGAATGTGCTTGATATACAACCTTGGAAGTTTTGCAAAATATCTAATAGTAAAAGATACACGGAAGTAACTACGTAAAGCACGTATTACTCCTCATATCGACTCGAAATAAATTATTTCACTATTGAGGTATAGCCACGTATTTAAATGCCTATGGATACGTGTTTCATGAGCTTCCAGCCGATAAATTTACTATCACCTATGAAATTTAAGTCGATATTATGGAAGAATAAAGAAAAGAAATTCGTGTCAGACTGGGATTTGATAGAGAAAAAGAAACACAGACATGCGGGTAGAAAAGGTTTTCTTTTCTCAAATTATACGAATTTGTATGCGTGTATGTGTAGAGAGAGAGCAAAGCAGTAAGCGACGTCTTGAAGTAAAACCTGTCTTTGAACTTTACAATTGAAAAGTCTGTGAATTTTAAATTTACCGGAGCAATAAATTTACTGTGCTACAGCTAATGCTCTCCATAATTGCTGAACAAAATTCCTTCCATACGTAGATTGTTCCTATTTTAAAACACATTGATACAAAAAGGCAAGTAATTATAACAATAAAGTTTTTAAAATGTCACTTCATGCTAGTTTTATCATAAAGCTTCTGTGAACTGTGTGCCAAGTCAGTTGATTATTTAATGAAGGTGTGAAACGAAAATTCATGTTCATCGATAATTTTTTTTCCATTCGCAATGTTGGTATTGAGTCAGTCTATTTAAATAAAGGTTTTAAGCAAAACAGCTTTTCGCAACGATGTTAGATATCAAATTTAATTCTATTAATCTCGTGAATTAAAGATTTTAATCCGTTGAGACCTACATTAACCTACTGGTTTCACATTTTGGCACAAGGCAAGCAATTTCGGAGAACGGGAAAAGTCGATTACATCGACACCAGTGTCCAAGTGGTACTTATTTTATCGACTTCTAAAGGATGAAGGGCAAAGTCGATCTTGGCGGAATCTGAACTCAGACCGTAGCGACAAAATGCCGCTATGCATTGTCCCTTGAATTCTAAAGATTTTGCCAGCTCACAACTTATATTAATATATTAAACCTATATACGAGCACTTAAATGTTTGATTTCGGAGTGAGTGTAGCTTACTCAGGTGGATAATAATACAATTTGTTTCTTTTACCTGCAACTGAAACAATCAGCTTGTCATATTCTCTTTTCAGTTGATTCTTTAACAGAATAATATACTTGCTGAATGATGTAGACGTGGGGAAACTCAATCATTTGTAATTTAGATGTGAAAGAAGTCATGTTTCTCATACACATGCAGTAAGAAACTAGAGGTTACTCACAAACATAATTTTCTAAAATTCAAATTGTATTCTATGTATTATTCTGTGTGATTTTATTTTGTATTATGCTTAACGGTATTTCGTTTGTCTTTACGTTCTATGTTCAAATATCGTGGTGTCGACCTTGGCTTTCATCTTTTCGGGGTCGATAGCATGAGTACCAGTTGAATACTGAGGTCGATGTAATCGACTCCCCCCCCCCACCAAATTCCAGGCCTTATGCCTATAGTAGAAAGGATTATTATAAAATTCACTTCAAGGTGGTGAGCAGGCAGAATCATTAGCACGCCAGGCAAGATGCTTAGCGGCATTTGGTCTATCTTTACATTCTAAGTTCAAATGTCGCCGGGGTTAACCTTGGCTTTCATTTTTTCGAGGTCGCCAAAATAAGTATCAGTTGAGCAGTGGAAGTGGGTGAGGGTCGATGTGATTAACTTATCCCCTTCCCCGCTACTGCTAACCTTGTGCCCAAATGTGAAACCATTATTGTAAATTCACTGTGATTGATGCTGAGCTGGCAGAAGTCAATCGTTACGTTCTGACTTCAAATGGCGTACAGGTCGAATTTGCCTTTCATTTTTTTCGAGATCGATACAATGAGTACTTGCTAAGTACTGCGGTCAGTGTAATCAACTTTCCCTTTTCTTCAACAACTTCTGGTCCTATGCCAAAATTTGAAACCGTTATTTACAATTTACAATTCACCGCAGAAATTATTTTAAATTATGAAATAATTTTCGCAAAGAATTTATTTAAATTTGACAAGGTTAATTGACAAATATAAATATATAGTAATTCCCATTAGAAATAACAATTAACAATTTATAAAATAAGCAAATTAGCTGCTTAGTAAATCAATAGATTCGAAAGAAACTAATGGATTCTTCCGCCGGTAAAAATTAGTCTTTATATAAATGTATGAAATGTCAGCTTACTTGTCTTCTCAGAAGGCTAGACTACACAGTTACATCACTTTCATGCATCTATTGAAAATAGGTGTGTATGTGCCACTGTATTTCTTCTGGCCACAGCCACGACAACGTATATAATTCTTTTGAAAGATATTTTACTTGTCTATCAATGTTTAAAATTTTTCGTCATTATGCACATATGAATTTTTACAGGCAAACAGTCAAACATAGTCATGTCATACATATAAATAATAAAGTATTGACCTAAAGAGAACTGTGTAACAGGAACAAATGCACAGAGAGGCAAAGAGTATATATATATATATATATATGTGTGTGTGTGTGTGTGTGTGTATGTATGTGTATGTTTTTGTGTGTCTGTGTTTGTTCCCCCAACATCGCTTGACAACCGATGCTGGTGTGTTTACGTCCCCGTGACTTATTGGTTCAGCAAATGAGACCGATAGAATAAGTACTAGGCTTCCAAAGAATAAGTCCTGGGGTAGATTTTCATGACGAAAGGCGGTGCTCCAGCATGGCCTCAGTCAAATGACTGAAACAAGTAAAAGAGTATATGTATATATATATATATAAATACACACAC
>NC_068993.1:19216595-19218281 GCF_001194135.2 Octopus bimaculoides
ATATATATATATATATATATATATATATATATATACAAAGTATGGGGGTTTAGTTCACCTAAACGACTAGGTACGCTGGGTAAGTGCTGCAACGGATTACCAGGGTTCCAAAGTAATAGCCAAGACGGGAGTTACGGACCCATTCTAGATTTCCGATATAGCGGATATATAATTGCTAACGTAGACAACGAACAGTAAGGTAAGACAAATACCTCAAATCACATACGTTATTATTATTGGAGAAACTTCAGTTTCCAAACGTTTACATCATTCAGCTGTTTGTGGGATATCTCAAAGCATGGGATAATCCGGAGACAAATAGGGAAATGTGAAGGGTATAGATTGAGAAAACGATGACATAGAAGACAGGAGAAAAGGAGTAAAGAAATGAAGAAATGAAGAAAAAGAAGAAAAAAGAAGCATAAAAGTTCACAGTTCAAGTTTTGGATAGTGTAGATATTAGTCCATAAGTCCTTAGGTACAATCCTTTGTAAATACATGCATGATTTTAGCCTTAATAGTGCAAATATTCAGAGATAAACGCGAACGTGTCGAAGTTTCGTAAGAGAATGATAGCGGAGGTGGCCATTAAGGTATAAAAAGAAAAATAAACAGAAAGGGAGGAAGGTATTAGTAGGGAAGCAGGAGATACAGAAAGTGGGGGAGGAAAGTAAGGATAGGTAAGATAAGATAAAATTAGGGATAAAAAAATGTGATGTAGAAAGATAAACAAGAAGATAAATAAATAAATATATAAGGGTAAATAAAGAGAAAGGAGGAGGTAATGTAAGATAAAGCTGAAAAATACAAAATAAAATAAGGTGAATTCATTAAAAAAAATCACTTCCAGATAGGTTACCGTCCAAAACACGAAGTAACTTGTCTAGCATTAACTAGGTCGGGTCCTGCTCCAATGTTTGCCACAGTACTACTTCGTCCGCTGCCGTTAACTCTTAACTGAAATTTGATTTTTGCTCTTCTCAGGTCGATTGAGATCTCGTAACAGTGAATACAGGAGTCGATATAATCGACTGCTTCTGTCCTGCCAAAAGTTATGTCCTTGTAGCTATGTTGGTAGCAAGAGGGCAGTTGATCTGTTCGTAACTAATGAAGTACAATCTATAACATTTCCTAGTCTGAACCGTGATGCCTGATGAAAAGCCATATACTTGTCGAGGTGCTGCCGTTGGTGCTCTAGCCTGTTTTGGTCTATAGCAGACTTAAACAGATAAAGCATCGGGATAAAACAGCATGGTTTTCGGGGAAGCTGTATCCCGACAAAAAACACCGCACTGGTAGGACTGGTGCCTAACTATGGGACAAGAGCCGCAGAAAGCCTGTATGGTGAACGTCCGTAAAAAAAAAGAGCATTGTTGGAAATAACAAGAATTGCTACTGCTGCTGCTGCTGCTACTACTACCACTACTACTACTACTACTACTAATGTATTATTAACACTCTTTGCATCTCGGTTTTCATTCCTTCTTGTAATAACTTAATTTACTGCTCTGTTGCTCTCTCTATAGAAAAAAGTTTGGCTTTTATGCTTGAGAAAAATACATTTCTATTTTCTCTTCTTTATCCGTTGTAAAGTACCTTAACCCATTTCAGGAAAAAAAAAAATGTAAATAAATATATATATATATTTTTTTAACATTGACAAATCTTAGGTGAAGTATAATTGTT
>NC_068993.1:19218739-19219355 GCF_001194135.2 Octopus bimaculoides
ATATATATATATATATATATACATACATACGGTTATGTATATATACATATATGTATGTTTGTGTATGTATCTGTGTTCGTGTGTTCATGTGCGACAGAGCGAACAATCCCGATGCGGTTCTCAATTGCTTCCTGTCCCCCACCCTAAATAGTAGACCTTGAAAATGGAGAATAACCTTTTATGACAAATATAGAAAAAATTTGAAAATGTATTAGGCGGGAATCGTCTTTAGATCATATTTTGTTTTTGATATCTGAGCTTGTACTCCACTAAAATGTTAAGAGAAAAAAAAATACACACATACGCATATGATAAAAAACAAAAACCAAACAAAACAAGGAAGGGAAATCAAGGAGAATCGTACAAAATCTTATATGTTTTTGTACTTGGAAAGACACAGACACGTCTGCTTGTGAGCGCATATATAATATGTATGTGTAAATGTGCATATTTATACCTGTATGCATACCTGTATTTGTCGATCTGTATCTATCAATCAATCAAACTATATATTACATACACATAAATTCATACAAGCACGCACTTACACACACACATACATATGTATGCATATATCTATATATATATGTATATATATATATATATATATATATAT
>NC_068993.1:19219817-19223400 GCF_001194135.2 Octopus bimaculoides
ATATATATACAAATATATATATAAATTTCGTTTCTAATCGTGCATGTATTTGTCAAAAAATGCATTTGGGAACATACACATCAATGCACAGTCAAGATTTTATAAGATCACTTAACTCCTTACGTACACTTATGGATGTACAAAGAAGATATTATGTTATATGCATCCATACATATATATATACATGTATTGGTACGAACTGTAATACATATTTCGGTCGGTCTATACACTATACACACAGACACATACACATACGTATGTATGTATTCATACACACACAAACACACACACACACACTTTCATACACATACATTCAAATGACACTTCCAGAACAAGTCAGGATGAAGCTTTTTTGTTGACCTACTTCGACTAATCGATCTAAAAGATATCACGTTTGTAACAGACACCAAACCTTTACAGTTCATTGACAGAATCTGGTTTACCTTTCCTTGTTCTTTATTTTCTTTTGCTTTGTTTTTGTTTTTGTTGTTTTAATACTTAGTGACGCTGCTGTCGCAGTCGTTGAACTTACCGTCGTTGGAGTTTTTGCTCTTGTGATGTCAGGGAAGAATTATATAGTTGATGTTAATGCTTAAATTAGAAAGACGAAAGCGCATGAATAAATATCCGGTAAAGGGAGGAGTAAAGACAGATATGTTAATAGACAGTAATTGTACACGTTACGTGCTAGTTAAGTCATTAGTTCGTGACAAGGAGTTTAAGCTCCACTTTTGATCGTATTTGCCTCGAATTCTCACGTTATTTTTATATTACTATTGCAATTTACTAAAAATGCTGATGTGATAATAGTAGAAAAAATCTCGTTACAGAATTATAAGAATGTTTTCTTAGGTAAGTGTCTGCCAAAACTATCAGTCTAGACTAAGCAATCAAGTTGAATCGTTAAATTTACCAAGAAAATAACTAACCTCGCAGAAGAAAAATATGGATATTAATAAATGTGATGTGTACTCTATTCATAAATATTTTCAACTACTAGGACGAAAAAAACAATCTTTCATAAACATGCTCTAAATCGTTTAGTTCTATCTACTAAAATCGCCATACACAATTTGAATTATGTGTGATTTGCCACATTGTAGATCTAAACTACTCATCATATCTTTCGCCAGGTATGTGAGCCGCCACCACCACTCGCTTCGAGTAGTTGCTTCATTCTGTAACAAATAGCAGCTAAGTCTCCTTGAAATTACACTGCAATCTTTAGAATGCAAGGACGCTTCGATTATGTCGTCCTTGATATATCTCAAGGGAAATCATTTGCTTGCGTCTAAGTAGTCGGGGTTTACGCCAACGAGTACTGACTGTATCCTGACTCTCCGTGTAATCATTCAAAACAAATGGAGGTTTCGGCAGAGATTGTTTGCGGCCTAAGACAATCTCTGCAAGGTGTAGGAGTCGGTGGACAGCAGAGTGTTTTGAAGGATTTTGCAGTTTCGAAGTATACCTCCTCAACTGATTGGGCTGATGATGGCTTTGTACACCGAAATAGTCAGTGAAGTTCGGAGTGGGGGCTCAGTAACTCACTTCTTCTTAGTTAGATCTAGGGTCCTTCAGGGTTGTGTCTTAGCTCCTACTCTGTTCAATGCCTGCAGGTAATAAAGAAGTTTATTCAGTGTAGTAGTAAATATTCAGGTTAAGTGTGAGTTTCTAAAAATTGCATTACTGTCGAGATGATATTTTCGAGTTATGGAAACTGAAACATGTCTGCTAACTGACGAACTGGTTACTACATTTGTGACCACGTGACGCTTATATGCACAGATATCGGACAGTGCCTTCAAAAACAGCAATTTTCAACTACCTGTATTCAACAGATGTGATGTCACATCACTAACATTTTTAGAGCAACTCCAGTATCCTCTGCTCCTTGGCGGTTGTAAGTATCGGGTTACGTCCATCTCCATTCAGGCAAATCTCTCTCTTTAACGTTTCCTTTCACCTTTCCCCGTCACTCATTCTATGCTCAATATATGCTTAATCTGTACTCCTCATCCTCATTAAAACCCTGACCATCCGGAACCTTACCTGCCGGTTAATATTTATCCTGCAGCTATTATCTCACGTGTGTTCAATAGAAAAAAGTAACTGCATCAAATTCAAGGGTCTCAGGGGACCTGCAGAGCTATTAAAAAAACACTAAAATTGTGGTCGCATAGAACTTTGAAAACGAGTAGAATATTTTGGTGTTTGCAACTACGCCTGTCTTTAGCACCTACGCATGTGTGTGTATATGTGTATATGCATGTGTGCGTGTATGTGTGGTGAGTGATTAACGCAGATATTGTACACTTGCAACTAAATTGTTCGGAAAGGTTTTGACCTACAAATGATATCCTTTTCAAGCAAAGTTCCATACATTTAGACAATAGGTCTTGCTGAATGCTAGAGTAATTTTGTTATAAGGCTTTCCAATAATTGATTTTGTTGGGTTTATAAATGTATTCGAGAGGCTTGTAATTACTGGAATTTGTTGAATAAGTTTATTGTCATCAAAGAGCATAGTGCTAATGGATTCGCTGAATATGACTTTGTCATATTACTTTATAAACCGTGTCGAATGTCGTCCATGGTTAGCTAATACCACAAAGAACACAACACTATAAGGACATTAATTTTCATTCTAAACAAGCAACACGAAACAAAGTAAGGAATTAAACCGAATTCCATTATATTGAGTCTAGCTAGAAAAGACCTCTTGGCAAGAAGCCTTCCATATTATTTTCTAATATTTCTAGGAATAGAGTAGATTATAGGAAATATTTCATATAATTTCAGTCTTTAAATAGAATATAAACGTTGATAAATAAGCACTCCGTAACACTGCCAAGCATTGATATGTATAAAGACAGTTACAAGAAAAACATAGTAACATTGCCAATATTTGGAATGAAAGGAATGGTTGTGAGAATTCAGCATTCATTATTAGTTTATTTATATATCAATGAAACCCCCGGAAATAATTCAGTGGTTTGTGAGAAACTGACAAATTAAATTCATAATTTAACGTATTTATCGTCTTATTGAAGGGTGGGAAAGAAATCGAAATTTGGAGTATTTATAGCAAAAGTTAATAAATATTATAATAGAAGTAACGTAATGGAATATTTAAAAGAGAAGGAAAAGTCTACATGTTTCGTTGTTATTATTTTTTTTTTTTTGGCATCTAAGTAAATCAGGGCTGTAGGATTTACGAGCGAAGTCAGAGTATTTGCATCAAAGTTTAATTTAGAAGCTCGAAAAGTAAATTGCCTTGAAATAAAATAGACAATAGTGTTGCTGATCAATACATGTAGCGGTCATACATTGATAAACTGCCAGCAAAAATAATTAAAATATTAGAAAAACAAAACAAGCGAAAGTGATAGCTTGATTGAAAAAACATAGAACAGATTCATATACACAAACACACACACACACGCATACACACACACGCATGCACACAGACACAGACACTCACCTATATATACTGATACACAAGAGTGTATATATTCATACATACATATCTTTCTGTCTGCTTGTCTGTCTGTCTGTCTGTCTGTCTGTCTATCTATCTACTTCC
>NC_068993.1:19223518-19226093 GCF_001194135.2 Octopus bimaculoides
ATATATATATATATATATATATACATATAAATATATGATAGATAGATAGATAGATAGATAGATAGATGTTCATACGTGTGTATATAAGTACGAAATAGACGTATTGTGTGTATGTTCATTCTGCTACATGTATATGTGTGTGTGTGTATGTTTGTGTATGTAGGTTTTTTTTTTGCCAAGGTTATTACAACACATCACAATTGTTCAATTATGTAGCACCCTAGAAACATAGGCATGATGGAAGGGTCGCTAAGTCACATGGCATTTTTTAAAGACTTTTTTTTTTTTAGTCGTCGTTGTTTCTTTCTTCCATTTCTTTATAGCTGTGTTTCTTCCTTTTATATCTTTCTATTTATTCACTTCATCGCATTGATCAATCTGATCTAAATATAATCAAGATGGATCACAAACTGATAATATAATTTATCTAAATATAGTTAATAATTCTTTCTCTGTCACTAACTTTCTACTTATATGCGCATCTTTGTCTCTCAGACTTTATTTATCTCTTTTCTTCACACACTCTTCTTTCCTCTTAAACAAACTCATGTACATTCGCATGTAAGCTACGCTACTTTGTATTTATCTAATATTCCACCTTTCAATCTCTAGTTTTCAGTTTCTTTTGTCATTTTCCTTTGGCAGTAAACACCCAATTCTATCAAAAGAATATATTTCAAGGCATAATATTTATTTGTATACAAATCAAATAGCTTGATAACATCTTATGTCCCAAAATATATCAAGGAATTGTTGCATTACTTTCGATATCTGTTTGCTAAAATTACAACTAACCGGTTGTTTAAAAAATTTTCTTTTTAAGATATTGTTTTCAAATTGAAAATTTTGTTATCCGCGAATATTATCTATCTATCTATCTATCTATCTATCTATCTATCTATCTATCTATCTATCTATCTATCTGTCTGTCTGTTTGTCTGTCTGTCTTATTTCTTTATTGCCCACAAGGGGCTAAACATAGAGGAAACAAACAAGGACAGACAAACGGATTAAGTTGATTGCATCGACCCAGTGCGTAACTGGTACTTAATTTATCGACCCCGCAAGGATGAAAGGCAAAGTCGACCTCGGTGGAATTTGATCTTAGAACGTAACGGCAGACGAAATACCGCTAAACATTTCGCCCGGCGTGCTAACGTTTCCGCCAGCTCGCCGCCTTTTGTCTGTCTGTCTGTCTGTCTGTCTGTCTGTATGTATGTATGTATATCTATTTATCTATCCCCCACCTCTCCCGCTTTCTCTTTGTATTATTTGAAATATTTTTGCTCGTTGCCTAATCTGCACTATCAAAGAAGCTCCAATATGTTTGTGTTCCAGAAATATAAAAATAATTTCTCAGATTTATAACACCAATATGATCTGTCGGTGCCTTATAATTCATGGAAACCTTCGATGGAACTCAGTCTGAGGTACAGCATTACATATTTCATATCTCTTGAATTCATAAGACCACTTTCATATTTTTGAAACACCGAATACTTCCGATGATATGCTTTACTATCTTTGAAACATTCGAGTATCAGAATCTGTAAGAAATCACTAAAAGATTTGTCATTCAATAAAGACCTAAAAAACGTGACAAAAATGGAAAGACTGGTGTGTATCTTATTACGTAGATCGACGTGAAACAATCTGATTTTGAATATGTTGAGTAATAGTAGTGGTACACATTGTAATCGATGAATATGAAGAAGAGTTGTCTCATCTGAGTCACAGGGACAAGTAAAATACGAAGAGAAAGAATTTTAATTAAGTGAGAGAGATTATATCAGATACGGGTTTTATTGATTCTTTGAAAAGGCCCATTGCTCTCACATTTGATCGAAAATTTTGTTAGGGTCCATTTTTTTACCGCAGCTCTAGAAAAGATGTATATGTTTATCATTATTATACGATTGTCTTTGACTTTAGTTTTAATTTCGGATCGGAGACATATCAGAACATAAGAGATGTGTGTAAAAGAAGTTAAAATGAGAATTCTTATTTCTCATTTTCCCAACACTGGACATTAGTTAACAATGTCTCTAACTGGATAAAAAGAGAAAAAAGAAAAAAAAAAGAAAAAAAACACTTGATTTGATATTATTAACTTGGCACTTAGTATTACTCTATTCACAAAATTAAACGGAAAGTGTAACGTGGAAACTTGTGCGCTTTTGGCTATGTGCTATATATGCAAGTGAATATATATGTAATTATTCAGTGGCGCAGGATCATGTAAAACTATTTTCATTGAGATGAGTAATAGATATAAACAAGAATTTCGTCATACATATATCTTTTATCTTTTACCTTTTACTTGTTTTAGTTGATTGCAGCCACGCTAGGACACCATCTTGAAGAGTTTTAGGCAAAGAATTCGGCACTGAGGACTGACTCTCTTTTAAAGCGAAGTACTTCTTGTATCGACAGCTTTTGCCGAACAACTAAGTTATGGGGACGTAAACCTCAACGCCGTTGGTGGGGGACACACATAGATATAAAAATACACACACGGAAGGCTTCTTTCAGTTTCGAAATCTATTCGCAAGGCTTTGGTCGCCTGAGACTGTAG
>NC_068993.1:19226272-19227198 GCF_001194135.2 Octopus bimaculoides
ATATGTATATATATATATATATGCACATATATATATTTATATTTATATATACATACATATGTGTGTGTATCTATGTATGTATATGTATGTATGTATGTATATGTGTGCATGGAAGTGTTTGTGTGAAGAATTATAAATAATCTATTGACAAAGAGAGAATACATACATTAACTTGTACTACAACACTTAGAATTACAAAAGAGAAAACATGCACTGGATATTTAAAGATTCCTTTTTCAATAACACGTAGTTTTATGTATATTTGATAAATGATTTCCGATATCCGCTCTAGCAATTTCGCTATCACATGCAGAACATGCAGTTATTGAGTTTTCTTCCTTTTTCTCTTTTTCTATCAGCCACGAACGAATTACAATATAAGAATGAAAAAAAATTCTAATAAAGCTACGCTGTTCCCTGAGCTATATAGATAATACTGTAGAATCTACGCATCAGAAAAAGTTTTATATTGTGAGCTCTTATGCAATAAAAAAACATCATTTCGTTTCCAAAAGTCACGGAATAAAAAAAAAAGGCGTTGGAATATTTATGAGAGCTGATGAATATAGAGAACAACCGTATATGGAACTCACCCTGAATGGATACACGGCACCGTTTTTAAAACACTAAGATGTTATTTATATTGTTCATATTTCGAAATCGTTTAATGAGACATTTATCACGGCCTTGGCTATATATGCGTATATGTTATTTTGAGTAGATTATGTCTGTTAGTTGTACTGACATAGGTTCCCAGCACAGTGTAAACCGTATCTAAGTGTCGATTAACGGATAAAGCATTCTTTTCTCATGTACACAAATAATATGAAACCAGCTAAGAATATCTTTACACCATAATGCGCTTCTTGTATAATGCATCTTAAAATATACGTCCATAATACTGCATGACGTGCAGCATAACTTCT
>NC_068993.1:19227711-19235767 GCF_001194135.2 Octopus bimaculoides
ATATATATATATATATACATATATACGACAGGCTTCTTTCAGTTTCCGTCTACCAAATCCACTCACAAGATTTTGGTCGGCCCGAGGCTATAGTAGAAGACAATTGCCCAAGCTGCCACGCAGTGGGACTGAGCCCGGAACTATGTGGTTGGTAAGCAAGCTACTTACCACACAGCCACTCCTGCTCCTATATATATATATACATATATGTGTGTGCGTGTGTGCGTGTATGTGTGTGTGTGTGTGTGTATGTATGTATTTATGTGTGTATGTGTGTATGTGTGTATGTATGCATGCTTCTGTGTGTGTGTGTGTGTGTGTGTGTGTGCGTTTGTGCGTGGCTCTGCTTTTCTTATTAGTTAATTGTTATTGTGAAAAAAAGGCAAATTCTTTACAGAATCGTTAGTACATAGGACAAAATTCTTAGCTATATTGCCTCCATTTGCTTAGGTTTTGAGTTCCAATCTTAGCGATGTCAACTTTGCATTTCATTTTGTTCGGGGTCGATAAAATAAAGTAGCAATAAAGTATTGGTGACAATGTAATCGACTACCGCCTCCCTAATTGCGGGTCTTGTGCGAAAATTTGGATTTATTGTTTATTGCGAAGTATGGCTAACGTTACGTTTAGCTAGATATCTATAGAGAAGACGTATTTCTAAAACGAAATATATAGTATAAGATTCGATTTGTGAGACATCACAATGGAAGAGGCATTTTAATGTAATTTTCGTAAATATATCTATGAAAATAAGGTGTCAGTTTTATTTTCACTTTTACGTAATTTAGAGGACAGTATCTTCATCGCAGCCTGTGTATCTTTTATAATATGGTACTTATTGTACCGGCCTCTTTTGCATGTAAGCACTCCAAAACCGGTTGGAAACGGTAGTCACACACGCACACACACACACACACACACACACACACACACACACACACACACACACACATCTATCTATCTATCTATCTAGGAGTACATAATCCAGTGTAACCTTTCGAAAAATGTCAGCAAGATTTTGAAACCTGAGAAGGTTAGGGCTGTTAATTAATGTAGGATGAGCCAGAATCATTGACGCCTTCTCGTTGACTCAAACATATACATGTATATATGAATGTTGTGTGAGTGTATACATACATATATATATATATACAAAATTAATCCAAAATAAACGAAGAAAAACACAAGAAAAAACAACAACGCGAGGACGTGGTACATACAAAATATTAACAGATATTCAGGGAAGGAAAGAAAGTTAATTTTACGTTTCGAGAAAAGTTCTTCTTCAGAAACAGGAGTCAGAGGAAAATCCAAGAGAAAAGGAAGACGGAGGAAAAAAAATCGCCAACGATCCACATCTCTATTGACACACACATGCTCATGAAACGTGCAATGTGTAATGAACACTGCTTTTGCTTATTTTATATCACTACATTTGTTAGTGGGGTTTATATATAAAGTGAAATATTGAGAAGACATATTTATTTATAAATGTTTGTTTATTTAACGTACCTTGATCATTATTTTTACGAATCTGTTCGAAGCCCGCTATGTTAATAATCTAGTTAATTTACACACTCCAGCGGCTAATGCGCAGATGCAAAAGAACAAAACCTGGTGTATGCTTGCATTAAAATATTTATATATAATTGTAAGCTAATATCTGTATGCATAGAAAGGATGACCTAACAATCCTTAATGAGTCCGTATTGAATTGATGAAACTAGTCACTTTGATCTTTCGGTCACTCTGGATCACAAAGCTCTGTGAGCTAACCAAGGTTTATATTTGCACACAGTTATGTAAACGTAGACATGTAAATTTATTTATATTATATTCAGAAGCTTGTTCTTTATGTAGTTTAGTTAAATTTAACATCTGCTAAGTGATATGCAAATGAGCAATGGCAGTAAATTTTTCTCATCACATTGGGTATAAAGTAATTGACTCACTCTTTACTCTGTCTCTCTGTCTCTCTCTCTCTGTCTCTCTTTCTCACTATTTGAGAAGAAACAATGATCAAGCGAAAGTAGGCTCAATATATACTTATCATACATAATAATGTAGATATATTTGCCATGAAGATATACGTGAATCTGTGTTGTGCGTGTGTGTTCGTGCGTGCCAGTGTGCATGAGTGCGTGTGTGTGCGCGCATGTGTGTGTGTGTAAGTGTGCGTGTATGTGTATCTGTGTGTGTGCTTATATTTGAAGATTGAGGAATATATCAATCAGAACATATACATAACCTTACTTGCGTAAATATTTAGTACGTGTGTGTGTGTGTGTGTGTGTGCGTGTGTGTGCCTGTGTGCTTTGGTGTTTCGTGTATATACATTTACCATTACGCGTGCGTTATTATGAACAACATTGCGTCATCGAATAGTAGCAGTTGTGTTTTATATTATGCATCAATATTACTAGACATTTAAAGTTCTTAACGCAGATTTATCATATCAGAATGAATGTTATTCTCAAACTTCTATTAAACATAAGTCTGGAATAATGTAAGACTCGTGACATAGCTTTACAAAAATAATATTACATTGTCAAGATATTATTGACAGTCTATACAAATGTCACTTTGACTTTGATGTATGAAAGAAAATAAAACATAGTCTAGGAAGCTGAATTCAGTTTTAAACTTAATCAATGCAGATTCATCTTGGTTAATATTTAATTAAACAAGAACCTGTTTTCTATGAAAACAATATTTACAAAAAAAATATAATAAAAAATTACTAATAATAAAAAGAATTTCAATAACGAAATTCTGTATAATGGAGAAAGAAGATAACGAAAAATAAGTCGACTTAATTAAAAGAGGCAGTTTGAGGTATTAACTTTGCATTTTTTTTCTTTGAGTTAATCATCAATTAAAAATTGTTTATATTCAACCGACATTAATCTCAGCTTTGGGGAGATATATTACTGTCTGTCCAATAAACAGAACACGTTTATATAAGGCAAACAAAAATAGAAAATTTGTTTCTATATTTCACCCAAAAATATCTGCCATATTCGATGTGAAGTGCGATATCATGTTTACCACTAAAAATTAAAAGCAAACAAAAAAGCACTCAATACTCGACTGTAAAATTTTCTGGTTCGTTAAACGAACGATTTCTTCTACGATTTCCATCTATTTTCTGGCCTCAGCTAATTCTATATAACACATTCGTCTCTGTTTTACTCTTTTCACGAATATATCTGGTAAATACATTCCTAGATAGAGTATCACGGTGCTCGTGAACAAGGTTTTGAAAGTCCTATTACAATTTATTCTCCCCTGTTTCAATAACCGGATGATCAATTCGCTAATCATTTGCTCTGGGTGTCTACAACAGTGTCTTGGAAGATGACGTCATATGAGTAAAATCATCATAAATCAATCGAACATTAATGAAAATCATTATACGGGGTCTGATCAATAAGTATCCAGACTGTTACCATAGTAACGACGCTAAAGCACGCAGAGTAAAACCACTTGGCACAGATTGACCTTCAAATCTGTTGCGCACGCGCACTAAGTTTTAACGTTCTAGGTCATTTCCGCTGTTTACAGCAGTGGTTGGAAGGAAGGTGTGTAACGTGTGATCGTCGCATTGACCGTGACAAAAAATGTCGAGCGGACAATCTGCATCAAATTTTGTCAGAAACTTGGGATACCTGCTCAGAGGCCTACGCAAAGTTTTCAAAGTGTTTTCATCGTTCTCGACACAATCAAGGAGATCTTGTGCAATTGAAACTCGAGTGTCTTTTTGATCAGCTAAAAGCAGTTTTGGCACAAACTTGGCAGACACGCGTCTCATACTCAAATCTGCAGTGATAATGTGCTGAATTGAACCGTTGCTAATCTGCACATCCTCTGATAAGTCACCGATGGTGATTCGACGATTTCCCCTTACAGCTTCACGCACATCTGCGATGTTTTTCTCAGTTCTACTGGTTTCGAATCTCCCAGAACGTTCGTTAATATCGACATTTTTCGGCCATCTTAGAAACGTCTGGACCACTCCTACACTTGTGCGTGGCTTATACACTCCTCTCCATACACTTTCTGCAAATTTGCTTAGGCCTCTGAGCAGGTATCACCATGACAACATTCTCTGTCATGGTCTCAGAATCACACGCTACACAAGTTCCTTCTAATCACTGCTGTGAACAATGGAAGCGAGCTAGAACATTAAAACTTAGTGCGCATGCACAGCAGAATTCAAAGTCAATCTTTGTCAGGCGGCTTTACTCCGTGTGCTTCAGCTTCATTACTATGGAAACAGCCCGGATGCTTATTGATCAGACCTCGTATATGTGTGTGTGTGTATGTGTGTGTATGTGCGTGTGTGCGTATATCATTATTAACTCCCCTTCACTCAGCCTTTTTCTTCCGGTCACTTCATGTTAAACCGTTAATCCTAACGCATTTTTTCTCTCTCCATTTTTTAGCTCTCTTTTCATTATGTTCTCTATCATCCCTTTCAGTCAAAGAGTGTAGGCTGGAAATATCGAAGAATTTTCCGTTCTTCTAGACCCTCAAGCTAATACACTTGCACACGTTATTCCCCCACCTGTCTTCGTCTTTTATTTTCTGTAAACTGCTGTCTCTGCTGTAAGATGCAATGCACTCTTATTAGAGTGCTTGTGTATCATCCTATAGCTTCATCGTAGATTCAAAACTGAAGAGCAATTCATTGAAAAGCAGTCATACTTATGTATATATATATATATACATATATATATATATATACTGAGAAAAAAAATATTATGATCGAAAAAGCATAAATACGTACATAGACTATTACATATGTGTGTGGGTGGATATTTAAGCTTTTGACGATGGTAAGGCTTTTCTGAGTATATATATATAAAATGTAAATGCATCTCCAGATAAAATTGCACTTCATTTTTGAATCTATGATGAAGTTATGGGATGATACACAAGCACTCTAATATGATTACACATTGCATCTTATAGCAACACAGTTGTAAGCTGATGAAGCTCGTGACAATTTCTTATTCTCTTGTCATTTTAATTATACATACATACATAAATGCATACATATACACACATACACGACAACTTAATGAGGCGGTCCTACACACACACACACACACACACACACACACACACACATATATATATATATATATAAATTTAGTTAGGTGTTAAATACTACCTAAGGGATATTAATTTACACCTTTAATTTACTAGATGTGTCATTTGTTTGTATAAAATAGTAAAATAGAATAGAATTTATAATTTAATGATTAAATTATTTAATTGCTGAATTCATTGTTTTGGTTTCCATTTCTAAACTACAAACACACACACACACACACACACACACACACATACACACACACGCACACACACACACACATGACCAAAATAAATAGCCACCCTTATATCATTAAAATTTATTTAAATCTGAAATTATACATTCAAGTTATACATTAATTGTTATAACGTGAATATCTAATGTTTAGTAGACATGCCCTTTGCATTTTTCAGTGCGAGGACCGTATTAGGCATGCAACTGATCAGATGACGAATATTCTCTATGCGGAATTTCTTGCGAAGTTACATGCAATTATCTCAAAAGACTGGCTTTGAAGATGCTTTTCTTTTCATTTTATAACGTTTCCTGTCCGTTATGCTCCTAGAGGTGTTCAATAGGATTAATATCTGGTGAATGGTTTTGCCATGGAAGCATTTTTAATGCCATTCTCATCCAACAAATCTTCCATAAATAAAGAGTCATCTTTAATCCTTTCACCACAGGAAAAGATTGGAAGGAGTCCTTTTTGCAATATGGACATATATTTATCTGAGTTTATGTTTCCCTCACACTCCACCACATCTGACCAACCATTGCCCCAAATTGCTCCCCAGACCATTAGAGAATAACTGCAATCTTTTCACATCAAATTCTTGATCACAGAGTCTCCAGACCCATAGGGCATACAGCAAATCTGGACTCATCAGAGAATATGACAGTCCCAAAATGCTCGTGGATTTTGTACCATCTCACTGGCCCAATCTTTTCTCCGCTTGATGTTGGCTCGTCGAAGAAGTGGCTTCCTTCTTGCTGCCCTGCCATAGCAGCCATGTTTGTGGGGATACCTGACATCTGTTCTAGGACTGACATCAACTTGTTCTGCTATGTCAGAGGCCTTGCAACAGGGATTATCTCCCACACTTCTCTTAGCAAAGAGAAGGGTCCATTCAAAGGGCCCTGGTTGATCTGGATGAGGTGATGTGACTTCTTCCCCCTCTCTGATAAATTACACAATTACTCTATTAGCTGTAGAAAGCGGAATCCCAAGGTTTTCTTCGATTTTACGCTGACTATGTACACCTTCAGAGTGACTCATTAAACGGTCTCTTTGAAATTTAGACAGTTCCAAGGTTTCTTTTGTACATGGCATGATTAAACAGTTACATATAGAACCTGAAACATGAAAAGGTCAATTAATAATAAATATAAACCTTTACAAGTTAGAATAATAATAAAACGATGTTTTATGTGTTGCCTATTTACTTCTGTGTGTACACACATGTGTATGTGTGTGTGTGTGTGTGTGTGTGTGTGTGTGTGCGTGTGTGCACGCGCGTGCGTGTGTGTGTATAGTTAAATATACTTGGACAGATATGTCTATAAAATTTGATTGAACGCTACTCTTACGCATATACCCACATTTGTATAAAATAGCTGCAGATGTATGGATATCGCTCAATCAAATTTAAGAGAAGAATTTTGATTAACCAAGCGGTTGTACCTTACTTATGCTTAATACTTAACAACCTATCCCCACCATTTATAGCTTTCTGTATTTTATCCCAAACTCCTGAAGTAAATAGTTGTTATGATATCCACCAACATATTTTAGTTGGAACTCATACGGTATAAATGTTTTTAAAAAAACACTCGACTAAATACACGTGTTATTTACATTATTCTACAAGATTTTATCCTTGTATACTCAGGTGTGTTGTAAACATAGTTTCTCACCTATTTATGAGGATCCTATAAACTATAATCTCCGAGTTCACCTGATATACATACTTCTTAATTCGTATTTATGTCTCGTTACGTTTATCGGTGAACACATGACAGAGAAATGTCAGAGAGCGAAAAAACAAACCAAAAAGATGCGAAAAAGTTAAACAATAGACTGTTAAATGGAAAGAAGGAATATATATATATATATATTATAATATATAGTATAATGGTTGTTCTGAAGATGGAAGAAAAAGAAAAAGAGCAAAAATATAATCTATTTCCTTTGTTTCAATGCAACTATAAAAGAACATCTATAATACGCGATATTGTCAATTTTATAAACATCAATTATAGAGCTTCTAATGTAAATGCCAAATTCAGACCAGTGGGGTTTTCAGCTTAGTAACTCACTTAAATAGCTTAACCGGATGCAAGTTTGAAGATAACATGCTAAGCGTAAATTCATTAATAGGTTTATCTATAATAGCAACAAAGAAAAATGACGACTAAATAAACATGTAGATAAACGAAATGCTAAATAGCTAGTAATTGATGTTTTATCAATTAAGTTAGCCGGATAATAATATTAATAACAAAACTGCTTGAAGTTGTTTTCTTTACTAGAAAAAAAGAAGCTTACAAACAATGATGTCTAAATACAGCATCGTGCAGATGATTTATTGGGTTCAGCACATCCTTTTCCTCAGAATTTAGATTTAAGTAGTAATAACAGTTTATATCCTCAGCTGAAACGCATTTTTATTTGTAGAATCTGCCACAGGTTGTGTACGATATATAAACAGTGTGGTCGTATATGTGTGGAGGGACGCCTCTCTCCTCTCTCTTTCTTTCTCTCTCTCTCTCTCTCTCTCTTTTGTGTGTGTGTGTATATATATATATATATATATATATAAGCGCAAGAGTTACTATGTGGTAAGAAGCGTTCTTCCCAATTACATGGTTGCGGGTTCAGTCCCACTGCGTGGCACCTTGTGAAAATATCTTCTATTATAGCCTCGGGCCGACGAAAGCGTTGTGAGTAGACTTGTTAGG
>NC_068993.1:19235922-19237243 GCF_001194135.2 Octopus bimaculoides
TGTGTGTCTGTGTTTCCGCACCCCACCTTCGCTTCACAACCGACGTTGGTGTGTTTACGTTCCCGTAACTTAGCGGTTCGGCAGAATAGACCGATAGAATAAGTACTAGGCTTACAAAGAATAAGTTCTGGGGTCGAATTGTTCGACTACAGACGGTGCTCCAGCAAGGCCGCAGTCAAATGATTGAAGCAAAAGAATAAATATATATATCGAACCCTGGCTATTGCTCTAGGAGTCGGGTGCTCGCGACTAAGGATTAGCCAAACTGCCCGCAATTGAGTCAGTCTCACGATCCCGTTGTCTGGTAGAGGACAGTAAGCATTTGCTAACCCTGCTAGCAGTAAATATTGTATATAAAGGCTGCAATGCGTCGCACCGATAACTAGCTGGCGGACGATCTGCCTGGGGTTAAACTAGTAGTGCAACGGAACAGACACTCTGATGTTGGTATATGTATGTGTCTTGAAGTATAGTTGCATCAATTGACATTAATATTCTAAATTAAAATATTATCATGGTCCTTTCGGGATCAATACCATCATTATCAGGAGTCGATTCAATCAAATGTTCGCTTCCTTGAACTAAATACCTTCGTGCCTATCAATTACAAATATGGAAAAAATCTCTTTGTGCTCTACGTCAAGGGAGTTTGGATACGATTGTATGTCAAGGGGAACGGACCGATTTGACACCTGAAGTTTGGTCCTTCGTTTGCGTGAGAAAATATCTTTTTCTATTAAAAATTGCAATTCTCTCTGAAATGCAAGACCAACTCAGAAATGTGAGTTATCTTTTATCCAAACAACAAATTCTTGGACAGCCTTATCGATTTGTGGAAATGTCAGAAGTGGAAGAAATCCCTTAAAGAAGTAATATTCCTTTAGTCATAGCTATAAATCATACAGTGGTCGAGACGATAAAATATGTAACAGCTTGAAACATACTTAAACTATTGACAATTCATTGAAACAGTAGCCTATCAGAGAATTTTTAATCCGTGAGAAAATTAGGCATCAATATTTCAAATAAAACAAAGAAAGGTGTATTTATGAAAAAGCTCCAGAACACATTTCTTGACTTCCTAATTTTGCTTTATAGATCATAAGTGTGAATTTATGAACTTTACCCATCTATGTACCAGTTATATAAAACGGTCAACTTAATAGATGTTCTTGTATCTGCTACTAAAATTCAATTTGCGAATAGGATTTATGCATTCAATTCATCATCATGTATATATACATACATACATACATACATACATACGTACATACAGACATATATGTATATATGCATATATATATACATATATATATATATA
>NC_068993.1:19238119-19240175 GCF_001194135.2 Octopus bimaculoides
ACTAGGTTTACAAAGAATAAGTCCTGGGGTCGATTTGCTCGACTAAAGGCGGTGCTCCAGCTTGGCCGCAGTCAAATGACTGAAACAAGTAAAAGAGTAAAAGCGTATATGTTTCTTACAAGTGGGGGGAGTGTTTACATATAGTAAGAGATGCATGGTTTTGGAGGGTTTTAACTTCTCTTTCAAGCAAACAGGTACTTATCGTGCCCTGACGTTTTATTAGTATATATTTTGCGTAGTTGAATAATGTTTGCTGGCCGCTTTATCATTACTTTTATGGATAATGTTAAATTTGAATATATGTGCTTGGATATACACGTATTTGTGTATTGATATATACTTATACATGCGCACGCGCACGCTCGCAAACACACATCATCGTCATCATCCGCACCATCATCATTATCATGAAACAGACCATTGATTATACTCCGATCAACATAGCTTTATTTAGATTAATATTGATTCTCATTATATTTGAGATGGCAGAATCGGGAGAGTAACAACCTTTTTGGTACTGTTTCGTCCTCCTCCTCCCCATCATCAACGTCATAATCATCATCATCATCATCATCATCATCATCGTCGTCGTCGTCGTCGTCGTCGTCGTCGTCGTCGTCGTCGTCATCTCAGTATCCTCTGCTATTATCAGGTTGAATAATATCAATGAACATTATGTTTGTGTGCGCGAGTGTGCATGTGAGTAAGTGAGTGTGCGCGCGCGCGTATCTGTGTGTGTCAGGGCTAACATTATGCATAACTATACTATAAATCTGGCCAATTTTTGATATCATCTATTACCGTAATTCTTAATTTCGATCTTACTCTATTTATTTCGCCTTCTATTGATATTTAAAATATCTTTCCTAATTAAATGTCCAAAATACTTTAGTTTTCTCTCTTTAATGCCAATTTTTTCTATTTCCTCATTGGTTTTGAGTTCTTTCATAATATTCTCAAAAACGACCATTTGCCTACATCTCAATAGGCTTCTAATTCATTTGACGGTAGTATCGCTGATGGCCATTTTCTCACTCCCTATTGTAGACTTAACCATAATAACATCTTAATTGCCTTTCTTTCCAGTTGTATTAACTAGATACGTCTACGATGGATTTATAAGTCAAATAGTTCGTATTTAGCTTTTATGATTTATTAACCATCAATAAATTCAATAATGGAGTATTATATGGATTTCAGCTTCAATGTACTCACGCCATTGCCCTTATTCTATCATTTTATTTCAGACAGTGTTTGTGTTTAAAAAATGAAATTTAAGGAATAATATTTTTCATAATGAGAATTGAAAGTAATGTTCTTCAATATATTTATGCAAATTTGAATGCCATCCAAGTTCTTATCCGTATCATTTTGATACGATTTCTTCCTGAACATCAATGACATTTCAGCTCTATTCATTTAAAATTATTTTCTACCTTTCAAGAATTAGGTAGTGCGATATGCACTTAACTCTTAGTCCTTTATGCTGTAGGCACCCCTGGGGAAATTTCCTGTGTACTCCGTACTCATTGAACATTATCATGCTCAAAAGTAGCAGCTCTGCACCGTGTGGTTTTAAAAATAATATTCATGAACTGAAGATTATAAAACTTCAATTGATTTTATGTTGTGAACACAAATCAAAGAGGAGATTTATAGGTACATTGCACCCATTCTACTATTATTGGTTAATGTAGATAATCTTTCTTGGCGACTGGTAGCTTGCTTACCAACCACATGGTTCCAGGTTCAGTCCCACTGCGTGGCACCTTGGCCAAGTGTCTTCTACTGTAGCCTCGGGCCGACCAAAGCCTTGTGAGTGCATTTGGTAGACGGAAATTGAAAGAAGCCCGTCGTATATATGTATATGTATATATATATATAAGAAAGTATTCTAGTTCGCTTGAAGCATTGTGTATTGTTTGTAAAGAATAAAAAGTTTAGAAAGGTATAACAATGCACTATAGAACAAAAAATGGACTATGCACCTGTTGTAACTTGGTTATCTATAGTCCGATGATATTTCGGAATTAGAATTCCTTCATCAGATCTTATT
>NC_068993.1:19241014-19241540 GCF_001194135.2 Octopus bimaculoides
AGACTGGATCCCATGGGGCGACCTGTTGCCTGTTTGTATATATGGTCCTGGAAAGCGAAGTATGTGTTGTCCACGATCATGGACAAAAGTTGGTGTATATCAGCTGTGATATGTGCGAAGCATTGGATGTTGGACGTTATTATGCAGTCAGTCAATAGGTTGACCACTGAGTGTGCTGGAACCGTTGTGTACATTGAGACAACGTGAAGACTAAAGGCGTATCTGTTTTGCCTGAGTTGGTCTGAGGGTAATTGGTGCAGTCTTTTGATGACTTCGTCGAAGTTCTTGACGTGTCCCGGAAAGGTGGAGAGTATGGGTTTCAGGATGTGAGAAAGTAACCAGGATATTTTATATAGAGGTCCTTCTACGCTGGAGGCGATGGGTCTAATCTGGATCGTGTTGCTATTCTTGTGTGTTTTAATGAGGTGATAACATCTAGGTAATCTACTGTTCTTTGTGATGAAGTTGTTCTTGAATTTATTATGTATTTGTCTCCGTCTACAGATGTCCGTCCATGCGGTATTAA
>NC_068993.1:19242606-19248260 GCF_001194135.2 Octopus bimaculoides
ATATATATATATATATATATATATGTATATGCATATGTCTATGTATACATACAGTGATATGTGTATACGTGCATGTGTAAAATATGTTCATAGGGAAAAAGGAATAAATACTGATATATCAATAATGGTATATTTCATTGTAGAATTAGAGCTCTCTAACTTTTCCTGTATTGTTTTCATATTTCATAACAACGCTGAATGGATATATTTTGGTCATATAATGAGATAGAGTCTATTCTACACTTGAGTATGCATGTGTGTTTATGCATGTAGGACACTCCCTGAAAGTCGATAAAATCAATAATACATGATAGAGAAAGGTAAAACCATTTATATATCGGTAGCTGTAGCATTCATTAATAATAACAAAATAACACGTTCGCATATAAAAGGTATAATGTTACACATATGCGTACATACATACTTATATACATACATTCGTACCTATGCACACATGCAAACATACACACATATATGATAATATATGTTTAATTCATAACAAAATAAAAACAGCGCAGTGGAGCAGTAGGGTGTGTTAGAGGCGACGTGATATTCCTTATCATCTTGAAAGTCTATATTTTATTATTCACTTACCATAACATCGATAGAACCGTTTCTGGTATATCAAATAATTATTAACTTTTACTCATTCTCATAATTCCATTAACGGTTAACAGAAACAGCAATGTCATATATTTTTGATCGATTATTTGTAAAAAAGTTAATTTCATAGACTGAAATCTGTGAAAATATTCAATAAATCTTCTTGATAATATTTTTTTTTATTCTCTTTCCAATTTATTCCAGCATAAAAACTTATTCTAGAAATAAATAAATGAATATATAAAATACAAACATGCAATGATAATATCTATTCACATATTTTAAAACTAAGCCATAGCAACTGTTGTAGTACACCAGATAGCTTAATGTGAAAACAAGATAGCAATAGGGTTTCAGTTTCCGTTATGCAAATGTACTCTACTTAAACCTGAAATTCTCTTTTCTCTTTTGTAGTTTGGAAAATGGATAAATTTCACAACTTCGTTATTTCTCTTTCGGTTAAAATAAGAGGTGAATTTGTAATCTAATAAACTTGGACCTTGCAAAAGAGGCAATTTCAATATTTTCTTCATATTTTGGTGTAGTAAACGATATTGTTCCTACTCGTGTCTCAACTAGATTCAAGCAAAACTCTAGATAGCAATTTACAGAAATTGTTACAAATATTTTGGCACATATTAATGCAAACCGGTTTTTGCTGATTTAACAATAGCAAAAGTAAATTTTTGCAAACCATAACTGAGATTGCTTTTAAAAGTTAAGAAAATATACGTTAGTTGATGTTCATATATTGTCATTAATGTCATAACAAGTAGCATCCTTCTTACTCCTGGTAATCTCATGAGAGTATTTAAAATCTGTATTGCAAGTTAGAAACAGTGTCAACTCGTACTTTTTAGAATGTTCGGGTGAATAAAACATCACAGTTAATTTACTACACCGTTAATCCAGTGAATATTGTCTTTCGTATGTCAAGCACACAAATACATAGGTAAATACATACATAGACATATACATACATATATATATTTACATATATATACATACATACATACACATACACGTACACACACACACCAATATATATATATATATATATATATATATATATATATATATATATATATATATATATGCAATAATAAGCCAGGTTTCGAGAGAGGTGAATCATAAATAAATAAATAACAAACGATGCATAGATGTCAGTTCCTTACAGCTGTTTCCAATGAATTTTTTAATTGTTTAATGAGTACATTGTATCAATATAAAAGATTGTTTTTACTTCAGATGAATGCACTAAAGGACATTTAAGAACATTTAAAAAACATTTAAAATCCACGGCATGTTCATATCTTGTAATTCCACGATCACCGTCTGCGTCTGTACTCGTTAATCAATTAAAAAATTCGTTGGAAACTGGAGTAATGAACTAACTATCTATAGTTTCTTATATATATATGTACATGGATCAAAACAGTTTGATTCAAATTCGTTGGTACTCCGAGAGCTTCAAGCGTGATGCTAATCTTCAGCCGATTTCAATCTGAATTCAAATAAAAAATGGCTGAAGATTAGCATCACACTAATATATCTATATGACAAAGACTGATTTTCAAACGCCATGCAAGAACACAAACTACAAGACCAAATGCGACATTTCATCTGATTTCCTTAAGAAAATTTAATTTTCATAACAGTACGTAATTGAGGAAAATAGCCTCTATTACTTCTCAAATTTTATTTCTATCATTCTTAATATGTATGTATGAGTGTATATATATATATATATATATATATATATATATGGTTTTTGCGTGCGCGCGCGTGTGTGAAAGTAATTACTAAAGTCGAAAAGTTTCTTTTTTCCATATATGGAGATTAGCTTCATCCTGAAAATGTTGCATATTTTTTTATGCCATACAGTGCTAAATGCTTCTTATAGAAAGTGTGCATGTTAATGGTACAGAATGTCTCCATTCCAAACATAGAGAAACATTTAAAAGATACCCCTGTAGTAAAGTATATCACAAGGTTAGATCATGCATAATTCTGATATAGAATGGATTTTCGACGTATACATAAAATTCTCGGGAAAATGGCATAAGTTACTGAAAGACTGATTTCAAGTCCATTATCTTTCGTCAACTTTTGGCTAACAGCTTCGATAAGTGTAAACTATATCGGCATAACAAGGCAAAGAAGTGAAAACAGACTAGATTAATAATCTAGATACTGCCTAGCTGAAAACGTGCTTGTATATCACTAATATTTATTGCACAGGGAGATTATTTAAGACTTCAGCATTAATATACCTGACAGTGCAGAATGTTTTCCGTTCTAGCGGCTCGCATCTAAGTGGAGTGTAATGTTCAGAGTTTGTTATTTTTCCCTTTTCCAAGGATTGTATTCAGAGGTGATCAAAGAAAAACACCACGTAGCACCTGTCAATGTTTTGTAGTCATGTGTTTCCTTGTCCAGAACACCTGAGTTCTACTCACTTTATGTTTTTACATTAGGGATTTGGAAGGTGCGAATTCCAAATAATAACTGCCAAAGATCCAAGATCTCTTCATATAGTTTATTGCGACAAAGTAATCTCAGATGCGAGTAGTAAGTGAAATCCTATGTGTGTGACGGAACTAATATTGCAAAGTTTGTTATTTGGGAAATAAGTAGATTGCCCATGTCCAGCCCGCAGCTACCTTATGTCTGTCTGTCTTTGTCTGTCCCCTCTATGTAATGCCGTTAATGGCGAAATTTATTGAAATAAAGTAGATTGGTATTCTAATAAATCAGAAATTTATGACTTAATTGAAGAAGATATTTCTTTAATTTATTTATCTATCATTAACATATTTTAAACAATTAAAATTATTTCTCTATCCCACATAAAGAAATTACCAATAAATCAAATTGCATTGATCAGTTACAGAATAACTTCGCCGCACTGTGCGCAACTCAGGCAAGGATGGTTCACGGCACTTTGAATTTATCCCGAATTTATCCCGGCAATGCTGTCCCGATAGCACTGCCAGGCCAGGAATTTCGGAGAATTATCCATGGATCTTGGCACGAAAATCCTCCGAAACAACTAGCCAGCTGATTCTCGTCGACGCCCAGAGTCTTCCCGAAAACGTTGTCTCACTTGGCTCCAGCTAAACTTCTATACAACACCAAGCTGGAACTTCCACGTACCGCATTGCCCGACTGACAGATGACTGTGAACGCTTAACAACACTCTAGGTACCAGGCACCCTACCCCGGTCTGTGCTTCATCTACGACTGCAGCTCAGTCAAAGAGACGAGCTACAGAAGAGTGAATGTGACAAACGGTGATCACGCTTACCGTCAAAGAAGGCCAAGAGCTGTATCCTCGGTACCTGTCTATGCATCAGCAGTGTTGACAACAAATGGGGCGCCTGTCCAGTGGAACGCTTCTCTTCCACAGACAGCGAAAGAGTATGCGCCCTTGTTTAATCAGATGCAAACTGGAACAAAGCACGACGGTCAAGCAGTAACATATATGGCGGTGGCGATGTATGCTTTCGCCTCCTCTACCTGACCATTCAGAGAAAGCTGTCTCTAGGGCACATTTCTGGCTAAGATTGGGTGCTTTTCTCGTCACCTCGTCCCAGTACTTCTCTACACGGAAATCCAGACCAAACTAGGCGCTGAGCAATTTAACAGGTCCCTCCGACCATCTTCCCACGACGCTATTGGACGGCATGAACATCTCTCTCTAGGTGCCGTTGGTGGTCAACCACGTTTATTCGTGGTCGACCCTTTCGAAGGCTTTTGGTTGATCCAAATCGATCAGGACGCCACCCATGCCAGTTTCTTTACCGACTCTGTCTATAGTGAATCACATGAAGTGGAGTTTGTCGAAGATAGATCTGCTTGTAATGGCGCAAGTTTTCGCATGACCAATCAGCTCCTCATAGACAAGCACGAACAGCTTCGCTAACACCTTGTCCAAAATTTTGAAATCTGCGTTCAGCTGTGTTAAAGGACTTTTTGGGAGGGCAAAATATTGCCCCCTATTGAGTAGAATAACAGTAGAACACCAGTCAAAAAATTTCTGGTGCTCTCAGTAACAAATAATATCATAATCCCTGCACAAGGCAATAAAAAACGGGTGAAGACAAAATGATTTTGAATGTAACCTATGCAACATATTCAAAAATACGTCTGATGTATTCCGCAGCAAATATGATAATAATAAGGATAACAATTTTGAGTGGAATTGGCAAGTCGATTACATCGACCCCAGGATTGGACGGCTCCTTTTTTTTTAACGGATCAGCAGGCTAAAAAGAAAGTTGAACTGGGCTGAATTTGAACATAGGGCGTCGACAGCAAATACCACACGGCATTTGTTCCGAGGCTCTTCGGATTATTCCAGCTCATCGCCGTAATTATAGTTATAATAATAGAAATAGTTGAATTGCTGCAAGATTTAGCGATTGTCTGCTGCTAGTATAAATATATACTAAGTTGCTATTAGGTCTGTGAGTCGAAATAAGTAGACATTTTAGAGAATTGGAAGCCTATTTTCGACCGACTTACCTCTTGCTTTAATCTTACTTCAGTCACACAATGGATTCGGTTGTCTACTAAGTGTTCCTCTTTATATTAGTGTCGTTATACAAAATCACAATTCTTTAAACAGAGGATGATACATAATACTGGTAGCCATTGCAGGCAACCTTCCTAAAAGTCACAAAATAAAATATACTCTTCCAATCAAACAGTATTTGTATGTATTTATAGGAATTTTTTTGTAGACATTTCTTTTCTGATCTATTTACGGTATGTACTGTCTAGAATATATAATAGCATACGCAATATATCGAGTAACTGATTACAGGTTTGACCTTTAGAACATACGATTTATGTATCAATATATTCAACTTTATATGTCTTCTGTCTTGTCTTACTTATTGTCTTCATATTTTCTTAAGTTTATATGTAGTGAGTGTGTGTACAAATGTGTGTATTTGGTTTGGGCGAATGGAAATTATTTAATAATATATTTCAATATCTATCTCTCTGTATTATATGCATATATGAATACTTATATACTAAAAGAA
>NC_068993.1:19248334-19250994 GCF_001194135.2 Octopus bimaculoides
ATATATATATTACATACGTACATACATATATATATTTACATACATAAATACATATATATATATATATACATATAAAAGCGTACATATATATGTACATACATGTATATATGCATATATGAATACTTATATACTAAAAGAAGCACACGCATAAATGTGTGTGTATTCATACACAAACATATGCGTCAGTGTGGCTGGGCCTCGTTATAAAGTCTATATATGTTATTGAGTGTATTATGTGGTCTAAGTTTCAGTTGTTATAACTTGTGGTTTAGAAGAAATTTTAGATTTCTGTCTTCCATAGTATTATGAATAAAAGTATATCTCTTTCATGTCCACTACAATCTCTTTTGTCGCTAGCTAGTTTGCTAATCTTTTTTTTTTGTCCTGAATGAAGATGATTCTACACATATGGTGATGTTTCACTGTGTTAAGACACAATATATTTTTTTAATATTCAAAATATCTTGCCTAGCTACTTCTTTGGCTGGGGAAGAACTAGTGACACACGACGCTCTGCTTTACTTTACTTCTTGATTTTTTTCTGGGTAGGGGGGGGGTGCTTTATGATCAGAGCAGTGTAGAAATTCTGGAGAGACATTGCTTAATGAGATAGTGTTGTACTACAATGGAATGTCCTTCAAAATGACTAACCCACCCACCCATCCATCCATCCATCCATCCATCCATCCATCCATCCATCCATCCATCCATCTATCCCTCCATCCGTCCATACATACATACATACATACATATGCAGCGTTCCCACTCAACACAAAGCAATATCTGTGGACCGTGGTTTCTGGGTTGTTTCCCTACCTCAGCACAGAATAACTGCTTGGCTAGAGACGGCGCGGCTAAAATCCTGTTCGAAAATATATATAATTTTGAAAGTGACACAGAGTCACTACGTGGTCATCAGTTTTGCAAAAGAGTTTTTTTTATTGTCTCTCGGTGTAGTGTTGCATGCTTACCTTTCCATGCACGCCATCGTCTCGGAAACAAAAAAATGGAATTCCACATTTTCTAGCATGCTGCTACTTTAGCTCGGTCCTCAACTGTCAAACGCTTACAAATTTCCTTATTTGGGAGTCGAATTTACTTTTGCTGAAAGCACTTTAGAATTTTTTGCATCTGATCTTCGTACTTTGTTCTTCTGTGTGAAGTCTTGTGTCCAAATTGTTGACAACTGTAACGTTTTTTACATTATTTACATGATTTACATTCGACGGCTATTTGTCCTCATCTTCTTTGCTAACAACGTTTCGGCTGATATACCCTCCATCCTTCTTCAGGAGTGTTGGGGAAATTTCGAAACTGGGTTCTCATTCCTAAGGTATTTTTCGATGTTATTATACAGTGTTAACACAAACACTGTTTGTGCTAACAACAAACAAGATGGGGACAAATATCCGTCGAATGTAAATAATATAAAGAATGTAAATAATTTACATAATTCCTCATTTCTGAAATATAGAACTGTATTGCAACATTTTTGTTTTTTAAAAGGACAATATTTTCTAAAATGTACGCATCGACATCTGTAACATAGATTATGACCCAGCAATCTTCTTTGGTTATACTTTCTCGGTCGACATATGTGTATTTTTGCGAAATCGATTTCTTGAATTTTTCTTACGTCGTGTTTCAGGTTCAACGTCCTTTGATACACTTCTGCAACAATCTGCAGGGTTAAATCTTTGTTCATTTGTTCAAGTTTTGCTTCGTTTATAACACGGTGATGTAAGATATGTATTACTGCTGTTCCATTACTGCTTCCAAAGAGAGGTTTGTTGCAAGAGCGCTTGTGAAGAATAAATCAAGTCTATTTGATTATTAAAAACCGTTGGTCGGTGCTAGGGACAGAGTAAGGCATGACTTACTTACAAAGCGCGCAGTGAGTAATGAGAAAAATAATTTGCTATGAATTAGTTACATATATTAATATACATACAGAAGCTTCCTTATAATAAACATTTATGATGCTACTATTTCTTTTATTTTCCAGCACTGTATTATCACTTATTGATATATTATTCAGTGTGAGAGTTAACTGAGAAACTCGATTCGAAATATATTAATAACATATCTACGATATTATTCTTAGTAAAATGACAATAGGCAAACATTAATCTGATATATTGCTTTCTTAAAATTAAATAAATATTTTCAAAATATATATCGTCTACTGAGACGGCGATGTCATCGATCCGCATTCGCATTCAAAAGCAGACTTATCTAATCATACACATATCTGTAAATATGAGTATGTTTTTAATTTTCTTTATCGTAGTTTGTACCCCCAGCTGGTTTTTCTCTCTCTTTCGCTGCGCCTGTCTGTCTCTTCCCATCTTTGTCTCAATATGTATCTCAGTGTGGGTTGATGTATGTACATATATATTGGTGTGTGTGTGTGTGTGTGTGTGTGTGTGTACTTGCGCGCGTGTACACATACATGCACACGCACACAACCACACACATAGAGTAACGTATCCATATATATAAATATATATATATGGATTTATATATGTGTATATCTATCTATCTATATGTACGAGTGCGTGTGTGCATATATATATATACATGTAATCATATATTCATATATACATATATACACGTATATATATATATATATATATATATATATATATATATATATATAT
>NC_068993.1:19251817-19252453 GCF_001194135.2 Octopus bimaculoides
ATATTTTATTTTATTTATGCATACACGCACACATACATATACACACGTACATATACACACTTACGCACAAATACACGTACGTGCACACATATAAACGCATATATACTTCCCACACATACCACACACGTACACATGCACACACATACATGCACGCAGACACACACACATAAACACACACACAAACGCGCATACATACACGCACGCACACAGGAACGCACATATACCTCCACACAAAAAGCGCACACATACATACACACTCATACATATACGTACGCCCACACACATACATAAACAGGTACACACATACAGGGGTTGGACAAAATAATGGAAAAACCAAGCATCATAGCATCATAATTTTGAAATATCTATAAAACCGTCAAAAGCTTGTTTATTTTTATGTTTTTTGATTCATCATTAGTGTTGCTTAATATGTTTTACTAAAATTGCTGTTTCTTTTCAGATATCATCAAAAAAGGTAATTAAAATTCATTAAAATAACAGATCCATCGGACTTTCAAAGAGGTCAAATTGTTGGTGCTCGTATGGCAGGCGCTAGCGTAACAAAATGTTTGGTATATCAAAAAGTACTGTCTCGAAAGTAATGACAGCCTTTGAGAAAGAGGGTAAAACCTCCTT
>NC_068993.1:19252487-19254589 GCF_001194135.2 Octopus bimaculoides
CTAATGACCATCTCAAGAACCCAGTTTCCACAAAAGCTGTTCGCCGGGAGCTGCAGAAAGCCGGATTTCACAGGAGGGCTGGAATCAGAAAACCGCTACTTTCAAAAACAAGCGTTGCAAGGCGTTTAGAGTGGAGTAAAAACCTGCAGAATTGGTCCCTAGAGCAGTGGAAGAATGTTATTCTCTCAGACGAGTCATCCTTTACCGAGTATACGTGTGGAGACACCCAAAAGAAGCATTTGACTCAGACTGCCTTCTTCCAACTGTTAAACATGGAGGAGGGTCTGTGGTGATCGGTGGGAGGGGGCTATATCTTGAAGTCCGCCGGCCCAATGGTTTCCCTTCGTGGCAGACGTAATAGTCAAGACTATTTAATCAAATTCATCTGATCAAATTCTTCCTATAGTTGCGGAACTGTTTCTGGAGGGAAACGCAATCTTTCAGGATAAAACATCAATTCACACAGCTAATGTTGTTACTGAATGACACAAAGAACATTCTACTGAAGTCGAATATCTTATCTGGCCACCACAGTCCCCAGATCTCAACATTATTGAACATTTAAGGTGCACTTTAGGAAAACAAGTAAGGAGTTGATATCCTCTACCATCATCACTACAAGAACTGGATACGGTTTTAGCTGAAGAATGGACGAAAATTGCTTTGGAAACAGTTCAAACTTTGTACGAGTCCATACCTCGTAGAAGTCAAGCTGCAATTACTGCCATAGGCGGTCCTACCCCATATTAAAATAAATTTGTTGAAATTTTAGGGTGTTTCTATTATTCTGTCCAACTCCTGTACTTCAAACTGCCATTCCTCTATGCACATGTGAAGAGACACACAACTACACAAAGGACCACCACTCCTGTTACCATGCTGCTGAATTTTTCCTACAGCATTGAGACACAAAGTTCACTCACACATACACATATAAACAGCCAACACCACACAAGCACCACACATACAACACATACACATACATACATACACGCAGGCTACTACTACTACACACACACACACACAGACTTGGGCGCACGCACATACCCAGACATACACACACATACCTCCTTCTTTTACACTCTTCTGTCTTAGAAAGTATTTTTTCTTCACCCATTCCCTTCCGGTCATTTCAAAACGTAATCACATGCGAATCGTTGGAGAGCTTTTTCGTCCGTCTTCCATTTCAGTTGAACTTTTCTCCTGTTTCTGAAGAAGATCTTTGCTCAAAATATAAAACCACCTTTCTTTCCTTCCTTGAGTGTCTGCTAATACTTTACATTTACCACGTCCTCACGTTGTTTCTTTTTTGTGTTCTTAGATTTTTTTGATTTACTATACTTATATATATATATATATATGTATTTATTTACATATTTGCAAATCTCTCTCTTTCTTTCTCTCTCTCTCTCTCTCTCTCTCTCTCTCTCTTTCTCTCTCTCTCTCTCTCTCTGTATATATATATATATATGTACAGCAATAAGAAAATGGAGGAGAGCAAGAGGTGGTATTCATCAACTTTTAGACATTATATCATGCCTATTTATTTTTTAAAAAGATAATTATAGCAATATACATTCATGTTTAACATATTATCCTTTACATATATACTATATATGAAATATAAAAATACCAGTAATTATTAAAATATATAACATAGAGCATAGAAAGTAGGATAATATCTTACAGCTGTTTCAGCCAAGGGCCATAGTATCCCATTCTACTTTTATCTCTCTAGTGAACTGAAATATTTTGTAGATAAGATTAAGGTACTTGGGTGTGTCTCTGGGCTTCGTCAGAGGGTTTAGAAAGTTCGTAAGGTTAAGTTATAAATATAAATACATGCATATACACAAAGTTTTACATATACACGCATATACAAGATATACATAAACACATATGCATATATTAATATATTAAAATGTATATGTTATTATTATTATTATCAGGAGTATTGTATTATATTATTCTTATTAGATAAAGTATAAACAGAGGTAGGAGAAAGTTATTAAAAGAGAAATAATAGTGAAATTTAAAAAAATCAATGTATCTTAAGATTATTGTATTTACATAGAAATGAAAAGGTATATACATGAGGAATA
>NC_068993.1:19255002-19260686 GCF_001194135.2 Octopus bimaculoides
ATATATATACACATATATTTACGTACAAACATACCTATATGTGTACAGAAGGTAGTATTATTGCAGCAGTTCGTATTATTCTTTTTATATAGTTATAATAATTATACACAAACACATATATATTCTTATAAACATGTGATATGTTTTCTATTGAGGGCTTTAGACAAAAGTCCACAGTAAGTGGGTTAGAGTTTATATTAATACCTGTGATATTAGTTGGCGCTACAAGTCGTAAATTTCCGAGTATTAATGTGCCACGCAGATTAGAGTAATTTAGTAGGGATGCACGCATTTTACCACACGGGGATGCCTACACCTGCCACGTTTATATCTCACAAGCATATCCGTATGCTTAATTTAGATTTATTCAAATTTGCTATCATTGAAAATTCCATAGTTATCTTATTAACTTTCTGTAATTTAAAACTGAGCAGCTATCAACAACTATTTTCATCCCTAACGTTCATTTGTGCACTGCATTACCATGCGTTGCTATGGATCTTTGTAAATGCAAGATCAACCGACCAGCGAGGAAGTGATTTTGCGTGTCTACTGTAACAAGTTTATTTCTGAAGTTTACAACCTTCATTTTATCCAACGGACACGCAAATAGTGCACGTTTTCAGATAGTGAAAGCTTCAAAACACCAAGCTAATGGATTCTGAATGGTTATTGTTCCAAACCAGTCATTAAGAACTAATGAGGAAAAATGAAAAAATACTTCATACTAAAGATCAAACTCGAACATACTTGAGATTGTAATATAACATGTTAAAAAGACAGCAACCAGTTTTCTATTCAGACACACACACACACACACACACACACACACACACACACACACACACACACATATGCATATCTAACTTTTATCGTTTATCTTTTGCACGTCGAACAAAATACTCAGTGTCATTTATCCGGCTCTTTATATTCTCTGCTCAAATACTGCCAAGGTCAACTTTGCCTTTTGTTTCTTTGTGCTTGCTTTACCAGTTAAATGCTATGGTCTATGTAACCTACTTACGCTCTCGCATTATAACTGCCGGTCTTGTGCCAAAACTTGATCGAATAACTTAGTGTAATGCATTCAAGGTATTTTACTGTTGTCAAAATGTACGTAAACACGTTCGTTTATAAATTTATCATCTCAACGAAATACTACATTTCTTTCTCTCGACTGGGTCTATGCTGGGAAATCATATAAGCAAGACGTTTAAATTATTTAGAATAACTCTGACAGCATAAGGGAATTGGTTATATTTTGTATTTTTCTTTTATCCAACTCTAGCTATGGTAAGTTTTAAAAGATTCATCGGCTACTTTCTTAGTTTTGTTTACTCATAAAACATAATCTTGACATTTCGATTGGGAGGTACTTGGTATTTGGAGAGAGAAATAAAACGATACACTGTATCTAAACGAAAAATAAATAAATAAGCAACAAATTTTAAAGATATCGCTCTGTCTCTCTCTCTCTCTTTCTTTCTCTTTCTCTCTCTGTCCCTGTCTTTGCCTCTCTCTCTCTCTCTCACACACACAAAGGGTCACACGCACTCTATTACATATACATATATACATATATATATATATATATATATATATATATACATATATATATATATATATCTGTCTCCTTCATTGAGCTTAGGGATATGGGAAGGAGTTTTGTTATCTTTTGGTGAGAATATTAATCAAATTGCTTTCAAGAGATAATAGTTAATTTTAAGATTTATGATCGGTTTGAAACGTTTATTTATTAGGGTTTTAAAGTTCATTCGAGTTCTAAAATGCAAAACATGACGCTTATGGGAAACGGGAAATGGAAATGCGATTCTGCGATATAAATGCTTTTTCATATCTTTTTTGCTGCTGGAAGTAGCCGTGGTAGTAATATTACTAGGACTAGTTGTAAGGGAGAAGAAGGAGGAGGAAAGGACAAAGAGAAGTATTAATTTTAGTAAAAAAAAAGCAACGAGCTGGCAGAATCGATAGCACGCTGGGCAAAATACTTAGTGGCATTTCGTCCGTCTTTAAGTCCTGAGTTCGAATTACGCCGAGGGCGACGTTGCCTTTCATCCTTTTGGGGGTCAATAATATACGTACTAGTCGTGTACTGGGACAGATGTAATCGAATTACCCGTCCTCAGAAATTGCCGGCCTTGTGCCAAAATTTGAAATTAATATTTATATTAGTAAGAAATTATTGAATGGTTGGATGGGAAATGAAGTTGTTAGGAATTTTTCCAGTGCGAAGTAATTCTCTTGAAGTAAGTTTGGAAGAAATATGCAGGGCACAGTGTAGTCGCTAAAACAAAGTAATTGAGTAAAGTATAGCTAGTATGATGGGTAGTTTTAAGAAAGCTAACTGCAGTCTTCACGTTCCAGGAAAGGGTTGCTTTTGTAGTCGAGCAACAGTGATATGTATAGAATTCAGGCTGAGAATTACAAGTTCCTGAAGGGTTCAGAGAGTGTTTTGTTGTTTCATCAGGTCACGGATCTATGTATTTTACAGTTCAGAATAAAAATACTTCAGTGGCCCAGATATCAGTGCAGTATTCTAACCTTCTAATATAATAATGAGCGTAGTGTTTTTATATATTTCTATATATATTTATCCGAAATCACGCAGTAGGAGGGAGTGAGAGAAAGAGTAGTATAAGTTGAGGGAGAAGAGAGAAAATAGTAACTCAGTGAAAGAGAAGCAGTAAGAGTAATAGCCATGACTGAGAGGGAGTGAGTGAAAGTAATAGCAATGAGAGAGAGGAAGTAGCAAAAAGAGCGTCGTCATTATATATGCCTGAAGATGCTTCCCGATAAAATAGGGTTAATGGACACTCAGAAGAATCATTTCACAGGTAAAATGTTTTGTTTACATTTGATGAAGATTATTTGCTCTAATATTTCGGTTCCAATGCGTGTATGTATATTTTCGGTATACATTGTTTGTTATCAGTTCACTGATAATTGTAGTTATAAGTAAGTAATCCCATAACTTATTTACGGTATATAGTGTTTATTGTCCATTCACTGATACTCTTTCTTCTGCTATGGAGAATGAAACTGACACAAGGTGACTATTAACCAGAGAGAGAGACAAAGACGAAGAACAGCCAGTCTCACTGAAGAAGAACTGGACGTGAGAAGATTACAAAAATAGAAGATTTAAAAAATATATTACATCAATCACAAGAAGTGAGACGAGAGAAGATCACAAAATGCAAAGCGACATGTTCGAAGACATCAAAATGAAAAGGAGAACCTCATCCAAAGATGAGAGCAGCATAAAAGTTCCAAGATGAAACAGAACAGCAAGCAGCAGAGAGGAGAGACGATCTAAGAATAAGAGTATCACAAAGGCACCAAGATGAACCGGAAGAGCAAGCAGCAGAAAGGAGAATAGATCTAAGAATGAGAGTATCGCAAAGGTGACCAGATGAAACGGAAGAGCAAGCAGCACAAAAGAGAGAAACCGAAAAGGCGTCAAAGTGAAACGAAAGAACAAGCAGCGGGGGGGGGGAGAGAGAGAGAGAGAGAGAGAGAGAGAGAGAGAGAGAGAGAGAGAGAGTAAAGAATTAAACTGAAGAAGAAGAAGCAATATTCGCAGAGAGCGAATGAGAAGATAAAAGAATTAATTAACACTGAAACGGAAGAACGAAGAAATAATCAAAGGTAGCGGAATGCGAACGCCATGAGAATTGTGCGAAAAGTTGGAAATCATGTAAATTTAGTAAATAATCATATTTATAATGAAAAGAATGTTCAGGCTCATGAGTGTGGTGACATATATTGGGTCAGTTTTGTAGAGCCAAATGATTTGCTTCGGAGCGACTATCTGTTGGTGCCATAAAAGGAAAGTCCTGCCTCCAATTAGAAGAGAATTTCCTCCATACTGACGATCGCTGTTGTCAGACCCGCAGCATCCACATTATGGTAACTTCGAAGAAAACATAAGTTCATACAACTCTGCTCTATTCTTCGCAACTATTGGCGCGCACATTGATGACCCACAAGGAAGAGGTCCATTTTGCTTCAGAGGGCACGGCCAAATTTATCATAGGACTTCACGCATGCATCCTGTTGAGGGCCAACAGAGGCAATTTGCGCAACTGGATGTTGTTGACAGCGTTCAAGCTACCGCAGTGAGGGCTCTGAATGCAGATCCCTTCAGATTTATCTAAAACATGAAAGCAGGCTTGCCTATTTATTCTTGATGAAGCATTAATGTTATTATGCAATGCTCTGAGAGCCATTGATCTGCTGCTGAGGCAAACAATGAATTCGCTCAGACCATTCCGTTGGAAAGTGCTGCTACTTGGTGGAGACGTCAGACAAACTGCGCCTGTCATCCCAAAAGGATCCAATGCAGCAATTTCCTCTCTGGCATTTCGTAACAAAACTCAGTTGACAGAAAATATGCACATGGCAGGACAAGATGACTTCAACAAGTGACTCTTAGAGGTTGGAAACGGAACACTCCAACAATGAAGCGCTGGAAGAAAACCTCATAGAAATTCCCCAAAACATGGTATCTACAAATAACATTATTAGAGAAGTTTGGGGGAAAAATTGTTACTAGACAATGATGAGATAGTTGAAAGAGTGTCGTCGACAATAATTTTGACACTTAAAAACATTGTCTTTACATAAACACTGACATAATGCAGAACGTTGACACCCATAGCTGAAGAAAATAACGAAACTGTTATACATTATCTCGTGAAGTTTTAAATTCAGTGACGCTTTCTGGGATGCCACTTCACATGCTTACCTTGAAGAGGCATTCGATAGTCATGTTGCTAAGGAACTTGAACCCAATGAGAGGTTTACTCAATGGAACCCGGATCTTAGTGCTGTCTATGAACGATTTTTTACATTCATGAAAAAATACTTAGTGAAAATAAAAAAGGAGAGGAGACCTTTATTCCGCGCATCAACCTCCGTCTCAGTGAGACAACCCTTCCCTTTAGTATGAGTAGACGACAGTTTCCTGTTATCCCAGCATTTGCAATGACAATAAACAAATGACAAGGGCAGAGCTTCAGTAGTGTTGACATCATCCTACCATCACCAGTATCCAGCTATGGACAACTTTATGTTACATTGAGTAGAAGTAGAAGCAGTAATAATATTAGAATGTTGGTAAAGGACCATCCAAAACAAGGCGAACTCATTGATGTTGAAACAGTTACTAAGATAAAGGTTGTAATCTTTTAATTTTAATTTTATTCTCCGTATAATTTTCATGCCTTCATATTTGATGGCACAGGAACACAAGTATAGAATACAATTTGTATAACGCCTGCAATCGGTTCGGAGTGAACTACTTGCCAATCTTCAATCATTAGCCTTATTTAGTCAGGATACTTAGTATATATGTTCTGGTAGTTATAGCGGTGCTAGTTGGTGGAAACATTTCCGTTTGTGTTGCTGCCGTGTGTGTTGTGCTGGAGTGGTTTTTTTTTTGGGTTGTAGCTTTGCCATACTTCATTCATATGCCACACAGTATTGACGGTTCTAAAACATGGAACATACTCTGTATTTCACATATTGTAAGTTAGTAACTTTTAACTCAGTAACCTGCGATTCAAACGATTTTAACCGCTATTTCTCGCAGATTGAATTACAGCGGAGATATTAACTTAATACTGGTTGTTTCAGTAGTTAATACTTATAGAAAATTAAAC
>NC_068993.1:19261192-19271569 GCF_001194135.2 Octopus bimaculoides
AAATGGTGATTAAAGATAATTAAAAATTGAATAGAAACAACGCTGCTGCTGCTATTACTACTACTACTACTACTACTACTACTACTACTACTATTACTACTACTACTACTACTACTACTACTACTACTACTACTACTACTACTACTGCTGTTGCTGCTACTGCTATTTCTGCTGCTACTACTACTACTACTACTACTACTACTACTACTACTACTGCTGCTGCTGCTGCTGTTACTTCTACAATTACAGCAACTACTATTATTCACCAGAAAATATCGTTGTAAGTCGTCTACGACCACATAACAAGAAAAAATGTCTAGAACCAAATATGTCTTATATATTATCTTCAAATATTTATCTCTGTACGAGAATGTCGTCAGAGCGTGTTGCATCTGCTCTGCTTACTTCCTTGCCTTGTCCTCAAATTTTTGAAAGCGTGAAAGACGCATTCTTGCGCACTTCTTCTGTTTACAGTGAACACTGCACGCCACACAACAGCTAAAGTTTCCTCACACCTCCTGTTTTGGTGATATATAAACGTTACTTTATTTCTGGAAAATCATCGACTTCCTCCCTAAATTTTCCACGAAAAATTTGTCAGGTAAAGACGCACTACCCTTTGTAAAATACCTCTTCCACACGTTTTTCTCTTCGCTTGGATTACCCTGTTTCTACAATTTTGGGGGGGATTGCAACGCTACGAAATGGTAAATTGTTGTTATTAACAAATTTTTGATTGTGATACGAGTTCTTGTTTTCCCTTATCGATATGCAGCCGTCTGTGTTTACAACTGAGTTCGTTTGGGTGATTGCAATTTTTTTCTGCTGTTCTTGTTTTTGTTATCTGTTTTCAACAATCGGAGTTGAGGTACAGACAGTGCCTGGCTCTATATTTTAAGCTTCATTTCAACAATCTGGCTTACCATCCATGCAGGAAGTGCTAAAGATTGTCTTAACCGGTACATCACATGTACAGAGAAGAGCATTATCGCTGTGAATTTTCCTTTCTTTTTTCCACTTTATTTTCTTTGCTTACGTTTTTATATTTCAGTTTTTCTTTTTTACTCTCTGTCTTTGTTCCCCTTTTCTTCTGTCACATGACTTTGTAAATGAACAATCTGATGTGCTTATATCAATGGTTGACGAATGTATACAGTGAGTTTCTCTGCCCTAAGTGTCAGGAAAACACTCGGCAAGAAACGGAAACAGGATTGAAAGAAGAGGATAATGAAAATAACAACAACAACAACAACAACAATAATAATAACAATAACAATAATAGTTTCTAATTTATCTACAAAGCCAGTAATTTTGAGAGGAATGCTTCAGTCGATAACTTGATGGCAATACTAGACTGCTATTTAATTCTCTCGTTCTTGTTGATATGCAAAGCAATGCACACTTTGGTGAGATTTTATAACATTTATCGGCATGATCTATATGTCCAGCAAGTAATTCTATGTGTGTATAATTTTATAATGAAACTATCCCTTTTCCTTTTTGAATCAGAAATCCTGCGTCTAGTAATAACTAATTGGAAACCATTATCCAATGATGTCACTGCACAGAAATAACATAAAATATCTAAATAACTAATGGATGATATAAAATCAAAATCAAAATGACTTTTATAACATTGGACAATTTCAGTGAACACAAATGGCATTTTACGGCACTGTCACTATATATTTACCTCTGTTTGTGGTTCTTGACACACCGACATAAATTGTTCATATGCAAATACATTAGACAGAAGTGGTCCTTTCTGACAAGAAAACAAGTAGCATTGAAAATTATTTAGGGTTTTTACCCTACTCAGATGACACTCTAACTGAAATGTGTAAATACACGAGAGTGAACAGTAAATACAAAACCTACCGGCGTGATGTTGTATGTCATCAATCAAATTGCTAAAAAATATGTAGAATAAATTGGGGTTTCCAATATATATATCTTTTTTGGATATATTGGGATGCAGTTACTATTCACCAACAAGCAGGAATTACATCAACCGAACGTTATAAGAGAACACAATAAAAATGGTTAATTTCTTTCCTAAAGCCATTGATTCATTCAAGAAAAATATCGGACAATTTGTTGACTGCCATTAAATGTAAAATTAACAAATTTACGAGCCTATAATAGATTATCCGTCTGCAGGATGTATCGACAGAAGACGCTCACATGCAAAATACGGACAGTTACCCGTAAACTCGACCTGTAACCAGTAACACACAAGCTTCTTTATCTTGATAAGTTAGTAGGATTTTTTTTACCTTTTATCTTTTACTGGCTTCAGTCATTGGATTGCGGCCATGCTGAGGTATTGTCTTGAATAAGTTTTAGTCGAATAGATAGGCTCCAGTACTTATTTTTATTTCTTTCAGCCTCGTACTTATTCTACCATTCTCCTTTGCTGAACTTTTAGGTTACATGGCCGTAATCAAACCAACACTGGTTGTCAAGAACGGTGAGGGACAAACACAGACACACAGACACATAGACACACAGAAACACGTGCTTGCGCGCAAACAGATACAAACACACACCCGAATACACACACAAACTCACACACGCACACACACGCACACATACCCACAAACACACACATACCCACACACGCACACAGACACACGCAAATTACCAGTACTTTGAAAATAAGTTCTGCAGTCAATTTATTCAAATAAAGACATTATTCAAGGTGGTGCCCCTGCATGGCCGCAGTCAAATGACCAAAACAAGTAAAAGACAAAAGATAAAAGATATTTCCTATCCATATATGTTTGTATTTTGGCTTCATTCTCAAGCACTGTTTGTTCATTTGCACTTCTCACTAACTAACTTTGGTGAAGTGAAATTTCGTTAGCACTCTTCTGATAATCATTGCAAATCAACAGAAAATTTAGTAACAAGACCAAAAATAAAAAAGAAAAGAAAAGAAGAACCCAGTACATTGGTATCTCTTTTTGTGGGCTGTGTGAGAGTTTCTATTCTTTCGCCATAAACAGATTCAGTAACCCTATGGTGGGTAAAAAGTAATTGAAGTGTCATACGTATATGAAACAATGCGTGGACATTTATAAATGTATCTTATGTGGTTTGCTTTAAATGTTATTAAGTAGAGCTGAGTAGCAAGAGAAATTGTAGTTGAATGTCTTATGCAAATTATTCGTATAATAGTTATTCCTATCTAATATAGACTGTTTATAATTTATAAAATATTGTGCACACAGCAAAAAGTATTCCAAGTATCACAGTACTAGAATGTTTCCACTTGCTAGTGCTACTAGATAAACAAGCCTCAGAAAACAAGTCACCGTCTCTGATGTTTACTATAGTAAAATTATATATTGATATCAAAATGCATATATACATGTATGGATGTGATGACGTGTGTAAGTACGTACGTCTAAGTATATAGTTATGTATGGTATGTATGCATGTAAGTATGTGTACAAACATCTATCTCTATATATAGACATATATATATGCACATATATATATGTGTGTGTGTATGTGTGCATGTTTGCATGTATGAATGTATATATAAGTATATAGGGTACCACACTTAGCCAATGCATATACACGCACATATACATCCACCTATCTCTCTCCTCTCTCTGTTTTTGTGTGTCTGTCTGCTTCTCTCTCTGTAAGGTGTATTCATGTGTGTGTGTGTGTGTGTGTGTGTGTGTGTGTATATATATATACATATACACACATACATATACACACACACACACACACACATATATATATATATATATATATATAAATATGTGTGTGCGTGTGTGTGTGTGTGCGTGTGTGTGTATGTGTGTTTATATGTGTTTGTGTGTATGTATGTGTGCATGTGTGTATACATATATCGATTAAAAGTTTATACATTTAAAATGAGTTACTCTTAATAAGATCAAAATTTTCCAGACAATTTATCTCATGTTGTATGTATGCAAAATATTTATATCTACACTTAGTTTCGATCGCTTAGATCGTATTTGATGGATATCAAATTGATCAAAATGCAGTATAGATGTAAATATTCCAAATATACACTTTAAAGATCGTGTTAATACCCGGAAAATCATAATCTCATAATGACTACACACACTACCACATACCCAGATATTTCTATTTGTTTACATATGTATTAATATACCCAAAGACGAACAAACAGTAACTAATGTGTGTATGCATGTATGTATATATGTATTATGTATTCATATGCATCTTAACGTGAGAAATGTTACTGGTGTAGTGAAGATTCGATGTTGATCTAATTTTATCACTTAACCATTTTTTCATATTTCCTCGTGAATTTATTACAGTGTATTTTTGATAGAGATTTTTCTACGACTGCGTTCCTAGACTTCCACACCATCTTCTGGAAAAATGGATTGAGTTTTCCGTGTTTTATTGTTGTTTATTTTTTTCAGCGGGCAGGTCTAATAGGAGTGTTAGTTTTCGGTGAGATTTTTGGACCCTTGGCAATTAATAAGAGATAAACTGAACGACAAACCTGTTGTTATTGATGTCTCTGCTCACCCTTTCATTAGGGATTTGGTATACGCTGGTTAGTTGGTCACCCTTAAATTTAATTGGCACTGTTACAGACATAGTAATAATATCAGAATAAATTATAAAAAGATAAGAGTATGAATAAGGCTTCCAAATTTTGGCACAAAGCCAGTTATTTTTGAGAATGAGAGTTAGTTAGATGATTATGTAGTGTATGATTTAAGTTACATATATATTTGAGAGGATGGTTAAAGTTGGTTCACTAATAATCATTAGCTGTGTTCATGAAACATTGCGCTAGATACAAATCAATAGAATAAATTTCTCCCCAGTACAGTAGAGAATGCAAAGTTGCTAGTATTCGTTTCTACAATTTACTTTCATTTTATGTTGTGATCCAAGGCATTAGAATTGCTCCTTGCATCAAATGCATCGTAACCGATGGGGAAACGCTTTCCTTCACCTGTTAATGTGACAGCGGTAATCATGAAGTTTCAAATTTCTGGACTCCTGCCTTTATCATTGTATTTTCGCGGATTCTCATGGCTTTCTCTTCCCGTCCAATTTCCTTAATATCAATTATGATTCGGGAGCTTGAATCATAGTGAATATTTCATTACTTGATTACACAACTATAGACGCCACCCCTATGGATATGTTGCAGTTATTCTCTTAATAGAGCTTGGTGATCCTGAGACAATGTAAGAAGTATCGTTGGCTTAGTTCAGCTCTTCCGCTACTTCTTCACAATCCGTCATGCTACAGACCCAACATTTCGCTGTATTCCTGGTAGGGTGTCTTTTGTTATAAACAATTATTACTGTTATTATTCTAGTTAACATTGTATAAATATTATTATTATTATTATTATTATTATTATGATATTATAATTTGCGTTGCCGAGTCACAAAATAGCCAGATTTTTGGATTCACCTACATCATACACAAGTAATTGATGTGTATTATATCCTTATTATTCTTAATTTACGTGCTCACACGGTGAAATATACACTTTAATGAAAGATTGCATAGCAAATATTACTCATGTGATGTGTTAATCATTTCAAATAACCAGTAGGTACCTAAATGAATCGTGATCTTGGCTCTTCGTGAAATTGACGAGCATATGAGGACAAAAGAAAACATACCTTAAAGTCATTCTCCATACATATAAATTATAACAAGCTGAAATGCTGAGTAACTCTGTGAAATAATAAAGACCACAATAACACAACAAAGTTCATTATTTATATATTATAATTTTATAATTTTCTCTTGTATTAAGATATTCATTGTTGCTGATGTATGCTATAAAAATATTTCTATTCACTGCTTCTTGCACGAACTTTATTATTGTGTAACTAAAAACACCCCTCCCCACACACATACGCACGCACACACACACATGCACAAACATATACACACACGCATACAAACAAGTATACGCAAGCAAACACACATTATGCGTGTGTATGAATATATATGTATATAAAACATATATATAATATATATAATATTTATATATATATACATGTATATATATATATACATACGTACATATGTATATATACATACGTACATGTATACATGCATAGACACACACACACACATATATAGAGTTGCATATATTTGTATGATGTAATACAACCTAATATAATTATTTCTCCTATAACATCAGGAATGTGTCTTGAAGCAAAAAAAGCTGCCAGTGTCTACATTATATATGCAATAGTGTTATATAATTTAATATGATATAAACTTAACAGAATAAAAAAAAACAGAAACTTTTCGTTGCATATCTAATATAAAATATTTTCTTTAATATACCTATCTCAAAATATGTATTTATTTCAGTTAAGTTAACATCATACGCATGCGCGCGCAGACACACAGATACACATACACACGCACACAAACACATACACACACACTCACACTACATGCACATGTGTGTTGCGGTAAAAAGCTTACTTCCCAGCTTTCTGAGCTCAGATTTAATGCGTGGCACCTTGGGCAAGTGCCTTGCACGATAACCTTGTATGTGGATTTCGTAAGAGGAAACTGAAAGAAGCCCATGTATATATATATATATATATATATATATATATATAGGGATTAAAGGGAAGATATATTGTTGATTTAGTATATAGGGGTCGGCTTTGCACCAAGCCCTACTCTGTGAGTTTAGATCTCGTAAAGGCCACCTCCTTACCGAAACGGTGACAGTTTCGAACTGGACGTTAATAAATTAACTCAGCATAATCCCAGCTCCAAACATATAAACCCAAACCACCAGCTGACCCCCTTAACAACACTAACCCTCATAATTCTTACAATAATTTCACTACTAACACTCGACCCTTTAATTTACCACAACGCCTAACTATAGTACTTGTAAAAATAAAAAACGAGACAGAAAATACGACCAGGCACAATAATTATCACATTATACATTATGCATTGCTTGTACATATGAAAATTAGCTTGATCTGAGAGGTGGGTTGCTCTCTCTCTCTCTCTCGGCATGTACGTATGTATGTATGTATAGCGCAGGGTATTCCCTCCGATGCAACTCGGATTTTCAGATTCACTGAATTTGATCAATTTCGTAACAAGACATTTTTCTATGGATTAGGTTGTGCTTAAAATTTTTACCCGAGTATCCGTACGTTAGTTTAACCCACTACACCAACAACAGACGAATTGAAGAAAAGATATTTATTCGCCATCTGCCCTCATAGGAAAAACATAATCTTATGGAAGAATTCGCAACCTAATACGATAAAATGCAGTTGTATGATAATCAATATTTGTCATATACAGTAGTCTCTTTTTTTACTTTAGCATTCATTACGTAAACCGGTAGTTTTGTGTTCCTTACAAACCATGAACACATGGTATTATTCTGCTAATAACTTCCCTACTATAAACCAGTATAAACATCTGTCCCACAGAATATGACCTAATGTGGCAATTGAATATAACACATGCACCATAATGTTGGGAATTCCAGTAGAGCACAAACTGCCATCTTTTCTTTCTATTGCTTGAAGATTTGCATTGATCGATAATCTCTATTTCTAGACATAAATATTGAAATGTATATCACGTCCGTTTGTTAGAAATAACTGAATACCTTTACGCGTGGATGTCCATAAAATATAAAATGTCGAGGATGAATCTCTACTTAGAATAGCATTCTTATTCCCCTCTACAAACAAAACACTACACAAAGAAATCCATAATATAAAACAAACATTAGCGAGTAGCATTATACAAAGCTAGTAGAAGAAACACTATAGAGACAAATTCAGTGCTGTAAATACATCAGAATTCATATCAATTAAAAATAAACAAATCATACACAAAATATATTACACGAACCAAATTCGTATTAAATATTAAATAAATGAACGGATAAAAAAATTATAATCCAGATTTCAAACAGTATTGTATCCAATCGTAATAATATTATCATTGGTTGTAATATTAATCATTAAGAATATATAAAGAAAACGATAACATTTCACACCATCGTTCCAATAACAAATTACAAGCTGCACTCTTCCTTTCACTTACCAGTTCTCTGTCAGTATTTCACTGCTCTTATTGGCAGAAAAGCGTAGGACACAAAATAGCATAGCATAAAATCTTTCACATCGGAAATTTCCAAAGGTACGTAATGAATCAGAATGTGCCAACTCACGATAAGCGGGTATTAGGAGTAACTAGCTCACTACTTCTTCAAGGAAAAATGCATGGTACAGTCAGGGGTTCCATACAGTGGAAGTTACGCTTTGTAATTGACACTAAAATGAAATACTAATATATCTATACGTATATATGATATAGCTGCTGCTCCAAAATGAAGAGTATCATTACACGTGGTCAATACTAAGAGCCTATATACAGCAGTAACTGTCGCGACCTAGGACCCTGTCCACTTGACTAACGATGTACGATTAAATCTATCATATGCGAGGTAGAATTCATCGCAACCATAAATAATAAAACAGATAAGAAGACCTATATTGAATTAAGTGAAACTGTCAGTAAAAAATGTGGTATCTCTAATTGAGGGATGAGAGTTCTTTTCCAAAGAGGGTCAACGTTTTACAGTGAAAAGCAACTTCACGTGTGCTTCGGAGAACCTGATATATGTGCTAACTTATTCTGGGTGTCGAGAGCAATACATAGGCCAAAACAAAAACAGTCTACGTCAAAAGATGGCTCCACATAGATCCCAGATCGTAATTCGGAAATACAGAAAAATAGCAAAAGCGAACACATTGACATTTGCGCCAATGACAAAGAACCCAACATCAGAATGTTTTCCCTCTATCAATTCAGAGACGATGCAACCTGTAGTCAGCGCATTATTAAAGAATTTTATTTTATCACAAAATATAAACCCATTTTCAATGCGTCCACCACAAATTACTCCATTACAAGGGCCTTAGAATAATACCCAGGCAAATATTGAAAACGATATATTCAGAACAGTAACTACCCATGAACTTATTGAGAACAATTCCAGTCACTACCACTACAACCAATTTTAGGTCACTTGACCATTTAAGAGGATTCCACCAACATCCTACTACTGTCATACCACTCCCGCATTCTTCTTCTTCTTCTTCTTCTTCTTCTTCTTCTTCTTCTTCTTCTTCTTCTTCTTCTTCTTCTTCTTATTATTATTATTATTATTATTATTATTATTATTATTATTATTATTGGCCGCCGCCGCTTCCTTTCACAACTAATACTGCTGCTTAAACAATCAAAAACAAGAATTCATATCAAATATCAGAACTAGTACTACCTGCTGCCCACTACCTAGAACTCACATGAGAAAAGTGAGAGAGAGAGGAAGAAAAAAGGAAAATGTCCCTTGCATTTGAAAACTATAGAAATATTTTAAAGAAACATTTTATTTAATTTTTCTACAATTTATTTGTTTTTCATGCTTTACATTAAGTTGAAAAAGTCGCAAAGATTGAAACCGGTACTAAAATGTACTTCATGATAAAATTATTGTAGCATTTTCTACCTTGTCTTTTTTGCTTATACATATCGACTCGTGTGTTCCTTTTTAACCTTCTACACACACACATGCACACACACACACACACACACACACACACACACACACACACACAAACACATATATTTGTGTGTGTGTATGTGTGTGCATGTGTAGGCGTGTGTATGCTTGTATGTGCGTGTATATGCAACTTTGTGTTTGAGTTGGTATCTCATGTTCGAGAATAGGCTTTGGTTTGTTTATCTTGTAGCATAGCAATTTGTCAAAAGGAACCAACAGAATGTCGAATGCTCAACAGATGGCAACCTCGCAAATGCTCAATGGGAATCCCTCACAAAACCAAGCGGTTGTTAGTATCCATTATATATCCACACATTTATTTCTAACTCAATCTTAAATTCAATATTTCTTTAAACCTAAGGCAGCGAGCTGGCTGAATCGTTACTGCACCGGGAAAAATGCTTGGCTGCATTTCGCCGGTCTTTAAGATCTGTGTTCCAATTCCGCCGAAATCGACTTTGTCTTTCATCCTTTCGGAGTCGATAAAATAAATACCAGTTGAGCACGGGAGTCAATCATTTAGACTTACTCCCTCCACCGAAATTGTTGGCTTTGTACCATAATCTGATACTAATATTTCTTTAAACATATCATTCCATAACCTCTTTTGATTTCTTATAGAACAAAGCATCTTGTATTTTGGAGAATAGTACTCTCTACGCTTAACTTTGGCATCATTAATATCTCCATCTCTACTGTTCACAAATATAAACTATACCCAGCGATAAATTTACTTTATTAATATCGTCTTTGTT
>NC_068993.1:19272099-19273271 GCF_001194135.2 Octopus bimaculoides
TCCTCCTCCCCCTCCTCCTCCTCCTCTCCTCATCCCCCTCCTCCTCCTCTCATCATCATCATCATCATCATCATCATCATCATCATCATCATCATCATCATCATCATCAACATCATCGTCATCATCGTCATTTGCCATAATTTATTCATATATTTATATTTGTAGACGTAGTTACCTTCATTTATATATTTTTTATTGCCACACTCTTCAGTTGCTTTTATTGATATATTTTATTTTATCTTGTCTTTAAACTGATATATTTCTACTTTCAGTTTTATTTAATGTATAAATTTATTCTTATTTCCGTCAATTGTTAATCTCTATGAAAGTAGTATATATGTCAGGAGAATTTGCAATTAATTCTAACAGGTGAGAGGGGCCAGGTACAACCTCCCTTCTTTTGCGAGTAAAGGCAATAACATAATGTCATCCCCTGTTTTATAGGAATTCGTGAACTCTAAATGTATATATATATATATATATATATGATAATTAAAAGATTCTTTTCCACCTGACGCATATTAATTGATTAAAAATTTCGCCAACTCTGCCACAACACATGATTCTAAAAAAGTAATTACTATATAGGAAGATGGTCAGCTCTTATATTCACTAACTTGATGAGAATCACAACGCTCACACAGTAGAAACACTAAGTGGAAACACTAATTCATTATTATAGTAAACATTAAAATAATAAAAGTTTTCCAAGTGCACACATATAGAAATGTAAACTTCTCTCAACTTCTGATCCTCCACAAACATCTAGTGGCACTGGACTCACAAGAAAACAAGCCACAGATAAATGTTCCTGCAACATCAACCACGCTAATCTTATCCACATATATTATAAATGACATTCAACGTGAACAATGATTTGTAATATGTACTCCGTTGTCAATACTAATATATTACTGTGTTTACCTGAAAACTCTATAGGCTTTTGTCGATATGAGTTAAGCGGAAAATGAGAGATTTCTGAGAGAAGAGATGAACAGTTTCAACAATCATATACTTGAGGATCACAACACTGAAATTACAAGTTAGGACTCAGAATATCTATCTATCTATCTATCTATCTATCTATCTATCTATCTATCTATCTATCTATCTATCTATCTATCTATCTATCTATCTATTTAACTATCTATCTATCTATCTATCTATCTATC
>NC_068993.1:19273448-19273964 GCF_001194135.2 Octopus bimaculoides
AGAGAGAGAGAGAGAGAGAGAGAGAGAGAGAGAGAGAGAGAGAGAGAGAGAGAAAAGAGAATAAGAAAGATAGATATATATAGATACGCGTATACATGCGTATACATACGTATAATTATTTTAGGAGAAAGTAAAATCAAATGAACGTTACGGACGTTTCCCTGAACTAACATCGTTTCTTTCGCATTACAAAATTATGCATTATATACTATGAGTGTCAGAAATTAACGATGATTCACTTCTCAAGAATTCTGAACTTGAATAACAATCTGCGATGCAGGATACTTTTCACCATTTCATGGGTGTATTAACAACATGCAAATAGTCGAAATGTATATCTTTTTTCGATGATATATATCCTACCTTTAGATCACGATATCTGAGGACATGAGTCTTGTTACATATTTCCATACATTATGCCATATTTTTACGCCATGTATTATGCCGTGTATACACACACACACACACACACACACACACACATACACACACACACACATATATATACAAGCTTAT
>NC_068993.1:19273974-19276777 GCF_001194135.2 Octopus bimaculoides
CATACACACACACACACATATATATACAAGCTTATGTGGGCAGTGCCTGAAGATTGTGTTAGGACAATTCCACGTGTTATACACATTGTCTGGCATGCTCTCAGCACATAAAACTAAGTAACACATAAAAGTTGCTCGCACATAAGAGTAGCTTGCTGGGGGGACCTTTTACTCCGCATTCGTTAATTGTTTGGGGGGGGGTCATGTTTTTCTGTGCAGATGAAGATAACCACAAAAGCCCACTATTACATAACTACTACCTAATATCTACATCAATAAATCCAGTAATCCATTACGTTTCGGATGTTCTAACACCCAATAATACTCATTGAATAAAAAAGAAAAGAAGTCAAGCATAAACTATTTTTAAAATTAAGCTGTATGTATTAATGCCTAATGAAGAGGAATTGTATAAAACGTTAAAGAGCATTACTCCGGTGTTAATCAAAAAATAAACCAGTGAAAAATACAGTCAAAGAGAATTAATGACTCACAGTTGTGGTGCATCTAACAACAAGAAGCGCTCAAGAATTGCACCGAAGGTTAGATGGTGACGAGTTTCTGGTGAGGGAAAACTACCCGAAATATGAAGAGGCTTGCGCTCGCAATACGGTCATGCAGCAAACACTTATTAATGGATGAAAATTATGAAATACTACATAGATGTTTAATAGAAAATAATTGTAAACTTGAAAGAACGTAGCCTTTTCGCCTTTTTCAATATATCATTTAGAAAAAACAACAATGAATATATTGGAAACAAATATGTATGTATGTATATATGTATGTGTGTGTATATATGTGTGTGTGTTTGTGTGTGTGTGTTTTGTATATAATGAACTTGTTTCTGTAACCCACATTAGCTGTTCATCAACTCAAAAGGTAGTAAGTTATTACCTTTTACTTTGTTTCGGTGATGGAAGAAAATGAACGTGTCTTACTGTTTTTAAATCTGTATTCATTCACTTCAGCGATGGAGTAATAATCCATGTGCTCCGAACGAGACGTATCTATTAAGACTCTCTGACTGTCAGTCTGTCTGTCTCTTTCTCTCTCACTCCCTCTCTCTTTCTGATTCTTCGTTAATCAGAAGAAGGTTTTATGACCACCAAAGCGTTTTATTCGATTCTTCTAATGAAACGTGTTCGCTCCTTAGAAACGACCCTATTGTTTATAAAATACCTCTTGTAAGCTTGGGACGTTTATATTAATTAGCAATCAAAATCGATAGAAATGCCAGAGCTAAATTAATCACTGTAATTTGTCACAAGAAAATTGTAATCTCTCTTGGTTAATCTATGCTCTACTTTAAGAAGTTAATATATTTTTATCTTTCTGTTATTCCTCTTCCCGTTTCTGATATTCTAATATATGTGTTTATACCTCTAGATAAATATCGATCTTTTAAATAGGAAATAAATGTGCTTTTATTCATTTTAATCACCTCATACTTAAATTAGTTTGTGTAAGATAATTGCTATTTTAATAAAGTCATACAATGGTATTTAGTTATATTAAGCAAATTGTCCTTTTGGTGGCGCAAGACGGAAGATGTACAGAGCATTGAAAAAGAAGACAGATGCCTTTGAGATGTGGGTCTCTTGTAGATTGGGTGGAATGACTTGCAAAGACAGGGGAATAAACACTGTAGTACTACAAATGCTGAAAGTTCAAAGACACATATCATCGACAATCAAGTCTACAGAGCTTTCGTCCTTAGGACATACTTTACTCCACAAATCATTGCCCAAGACCAACCTAGTAGATGAAGAGATCAAGAAGAGGTGAAACACAGTTTGTGAACAATGGTTTCACAAAATGGTGTGAAAACAAGAGCTTAGCTGATTGTACGCATGCAATACAACACACATGGACCTGGAGATTCTTAGCAAATAAACCAATGGACACGTGTAAGTTAACTAGCTGATGGCTAATGATTTAGCTAATAGTTATAGCTTAATGATTTACGTACCTCAAACAAAAAGAAAAAAGCGCAAATGACAATCTATCTCAGTTTGCTTTGTACCGAGTGAATATTGTCTCTCAGCGTTATAGGTTCACGTATTTACTTGAATTATTTCTTTAATTTTAGTAGAACTACTATTCTATTGCATATTAAAGATATACTGCTTACATCTGAATTACCCTCAAATATCGATTAACCGATCTTATTGCGATTGTCTACTTTCTTTCATCTTTCTATATTTCAAGTATTCCGGAAAGGTTTTGTAAACGAATTGCATGGGTAGTTTAAGTTTTTCCAGTTCGAAGTTTTTCCAGTTCGGCACATAATATATGAGGCTCCATGTCGTAGCTGGACAAAACTAGGTTTCTGGGAGTATATGTATAAATTATATAGAAATAACTGTATTTAAACAGCAAAATATAACTATATAAATATTTTACATTATATATGCATGCATATGCGCGAAAGCACATTTATACACTAAAGCGAACAAACACATATACAGACACATACACAAACGCACAAACAAAGGCAGACACACGAGCACACACACACACACAAAATTTTGTGCGTATATATATATGTATTAATGAAAGTAAAAGAATTTGTGTTACAGCATGGTGAAACTCGAGATGTAAAATAAAATCTCATTCCAGCTTCAATATAAAACTATATCCTCTACAACATGTATTGAGCACTTCTCTCTCATCCGGCCAACATAACCCAACATACGTATATACATTTACCTATATGCGTATGTGTGTGCGTGTGTATGCGTGTGTGTGTTTGTGTGCATGTGTGAGTTAGTGTGCGTGTGTATTAGATATGTATTAATAT
>NC_068993.1:19276787-19280810 GCF_001194135.2 Octopus bimaculoides
TATATATATGTATATATACATACATACTTATAAATACATATGCATACAACACAGGCGCATATATTTACATATCGCTGTCTAAGTGTAGGGAGAAAGAGTGAGAGAGATGAAGAAAGAAAGCTTTTATATTTATAATACATTTATATATAATCCATACAAACACAAACATTTATGCACGCTTGTGCCTGCGCATGTATGTGTTTGTGTGTGAGTGTGTTGCATGAAGAATGCTTATCTACTTACGTATACCAACGGAAATGCAATCACTTACGCACAAAAGCCCGACATAATAGTTGGACAAAAGTGAAAGAAATCAGAGCTGACCTTATAGACTAAAGGTCAAGCAGATAATGTTTTCAACGTTAATTTTCTTCTTTTCTTCAAGTATTGCTGTCTAGTTCAGAGAATTCAATTAAGTCGTTTCGCTTTAAAATGCAAAATTTACTCTATCAAAATAGTACAATCACTCCATATTTCATATAATAATCTCATAGACAAAAGAAGCGTTACTCAGTTTAGCTAATAGATTATAAGGTAGGTAAATGTGAATTATTATAGTGACTATAATACTTTTCTCTTTCTTTATCTCTTTTCATTGGAAAGATTCTGAGAAATATTTCTGAAAGGTCTAATGTCTTTGAATAATTTCATAAATCATAATTATCTATCTAACACTAAATATTATAAGTCTGTAGCGGTATGTGACTGACCAAAATCTAGGGTTCTATTATTGGTATTTCGATAATTTGCGGAAATTTCAATTATTATATTTTGACCTACGCATGCTTGACACAACATCTCACGTGGATTTGTACCTTTGAAACATCATCCACTCTATTTGTTTGGTAATTTAATAAAATAATTCATAATACAGCCTAACACATTCTGTCTTTGGTTCTGAGCTTTGATAAAGAAATATATGGGTGATGGGGAAAATGTGGAGCTGGTGGGTTTTAAACTTACGAGATCAATGTCTTAGGAATGATATCACCATCACAATCTTATTTCCTTGTCCTTGAGATTAATAAACTTAATCAATGTGAAATTACATCCAACTAAATGTAGATGAGTTAACTAGAGAGAATGCATGAATTAATTCGACCTGCTAAAAATGGGAGCCAAGAACCTTGAATCATCACACCTTAATATCTTTAAGATGGGATAAACATTGGATAATGCAGGCCAACGGATTTTATCTGGAAAAATGACCGGATTGTCAGGTTAGAATTCCTTTAAACCTAGATGAATCTGGTGGAACAAGATTCATGTAGGTCAAAACAACAGTAATTAATTACGTTGATCTATATTTAAATAATCAAAGCCTTAAATGTTAATCTTCTCTCACATCTATGTGAGAAATATATAGTTTAGTTTAAATCTTTATTTTTTTCTTTTATTTTCTCTGGTATATTGACTCAAAGAAGAATTTTAGAATATGTTAGAAAAAACGTTCTGGCTTCGTATCTAATTTATAAAAATATTTTTAGTTACTACAAATGAGTGATAGCCAGACTCAATATATTTGGTTATTTAGGAACGAATGTCATTCAACTCTCTTATCTACATGATTAAACACTTGTCAGATGTTTTTTTTATATCTGGGTAGCTACCCTGTGTGCATCAATGCATTATTTTTCCCGTGTTAAATGATATTGTATACTGGTCTCCGACTTAATGGCTAACAATAGTCAACAGATAATAATAGCTACTATTTGAAGCATTGATAAGCCAATCAATCAATCGATTAGTGGAAATAGTCAGAGGCAATATCAACTAAAACGTAGCAATCAAATTATATAAAAATACCAATTGAAAATAACAATAAAAGGCATTAAAGATATCAATGACATCCCGATAATTAAACTATCGATCTGTTGCAAGAAATCATCTGAAAAATAAATAAATAAATTTCTTATGATGGCATCATACTTATATAAAGCAAAATTGATTTTATTCATTTCAGCACCAGCTATATTAATTTTATAGTCTTTGAACACAGGATTTCCTAATTAAGATATTTAATGTTTATTTATTTTTTTCGTATTGAGTTCGGAAAAAAGAAAAGAAAACAATGCATTAGGAATCTAATGACAATCATTTTCACCTCATGGAGGTTTCCCGACTTATTTCATGCAGTTTCGATGTGCAGTCGATAAATAGAATGCTTTAAGGCATTGCATTCGAAAACTATATTTTACAATTTTAATTTAGTGGAACAATTGCTGTTTAGCACATTTATACACGACAAACTTAAAATTAGTTCATTTAAAAGTAATATTATTTGTGTAGTCTGAAGGTGGCGAGCTAGCAGAATCGTTAGCACGCCAGTCGAAATTCTTGGCGGTATGTCGTCTGCCGCTACATTCTGAGTTTTAATTTCGCTTTGCTTTCCATCCTTTCGGTGTCGATAAATTAAGTACTAGTTTAACACTGGGGTCGATACAATCGACTTGCCCCCACCCCCAAAATTTCAGGCCTTGTGCCTATAGTCGAAAGGATTATTGTTTAGTTGTCTTCCATGAAATACTTAGTATGAAATAATTGAAATTCAAAAGAAACACTTAATGAACGAAAACATGTATGATGAAACATAATATAAAATCACAGTAGCTTCTAGGTTCTCTTATATCTATTTATGATCTTGCCATATATTATGATAGATCATAAATATCAATTTATGATCTTGCAATTTATATATATATATATCCCTTTCAGTCTAAGCATATATTTCTGGTTCCGAATAGCGGCTTGACTCTATCTGATGTAATATTTCATCTGTTTTATGCAGGAAATGTCATCGGAGACAACTTACCAGTCTTGTATATTCAGGCGCTCTTCCACAGACAGACAGACAGAAAGACAGACAGATAGATAGATAAATAAATAGATAGATAGATAGACAGAGAGACACACAAATAGGTATAGTGATATAGATACATATGCACACATACACGCACGTGTACATATGTGTTTGTGTGCGTGTGTGCGTGTTCATGTATATAAATATATACACGTTATATCTATTTATCCATACATAATACATACATACGTTCCCCCTCTCTCTCTCTCCCTCTTACAAACATACACACAAATATATATGCATGCATGTATACGACAAAGTATAAGTAATGGTCATTATGTATTCTTTTATTGTAGTAAATTTGACTTACAGCTGTTTCCGATAATCATTATAGGTTTCTTCATTGATCGGTTTACTAAATTGCTCGGTTGTATATATGTCAAGCAAATCTAAGAATTGAAGTTATTATATTGTATTTATACTTTTATTCTGCTCATTTCAGTAATACCTGGTTCAGATCATTCGTGAATATAAATGATAGGGTAATATTACATTATATTAGAATGATAAAGGCTGTGAACTGGCAGGGTCGTTAGCACGCTGTGCAAAATGCTTAGCGGCATTTCGTCTGTCTTTACATTCTGAGTTCAAATTCCACCGAAGTCGACTTCGTCTTTCATCCTTTCAGGATCAATAAGATAACTACTAGTTGAGCACAGGGGTCGATGTATTCGATCATCTGTCTATTCCAAACTATTAGGCCTTATACCTATAATACAAAGTGCAATGCATTTCAATAATATATAAATAATCTATATCCATTTCATCAGACAATGGACGTATTTGTTCTATTTCCACATTGTCTTAAAAGATGAGCATAAGCATTTATATATTCGTATCTATATTGATGAAGTAGTGCTTGTAGTATGCGAGTACATATATGCACGATTGATTCCTCACAATTAGCAGTTGTTGCTAGGAGGCTGTGTCAGATGATGCAAGGTCGCATCTACTCGGATTGCAAATGAAACCACGTGTTAGTAAAGAAATCATTTCGTCTACCATCTCTGCACTCATGTTGGTCGACAAGGCACGTAAGTATACAAACAGGGAAATTTTGCACAGGTTTCTTTATTCGTCTGTCTACCTCTCTTCATACACACACACACATATTTAAACATATATATACATATTTACATATACTGATAGTTATATATATATAT
>NC_068993.1:19280992-19286836 GCF_001194135.2 Octopus bimaculoides
ATACATACATATATATATATTTATATATTTATATATACATCTAGTTGTATACATATATATATATATATATATATATATATATATATATATAGAGAGAGAGAGAGAGAGAGAGAGAGGAGAGAGAAAGAGATAGATAGATATAAATATATATATACATGTATATGTGTTTATATGTGCATACACACACATACACACCGACATATAAAGAAAGTGAGAGAGAGGGGCGAGGGAGTGATATATATGTAGATATGTATATATATACATACATATATGGGCGTGTGTGCGTCTGTGCGTTTCTGTGTGTGTGAGTACGCGTGTGCGCGTATGCTTGTATGTCTTCATATCTGCATATCAGTTTCCGTGCGTGTCCATGTGTTTGCGAGTTTGTGAACGCCTGTGCAGGAGTGGGAGGTAAATTAAAACTGTCATTTTGTATCAAGTAGCGCGCAGCAGTCATGCTAATGTAGTTTTTGTTTTTTTTGCTTCCCAAAATCAAAAGTACAAAGAACAGGAAGAAATCACTTGCCGTTCGAAACTTTTTGTTGCAAATACACAAATTTCAAAACAATTATAAATAACAAGCATGTGATAATCATTGTATGCATTGCAGGTTTCCTCGTTCACTTGCTTAAAAAGAATACGGCCATCCTCATATTCATGCTGCCATGAAATTAATAACAATATTCAAAACCAAAAAGACTCGTGATAAATGTTCGTCAACAAATGGAACCGCTATATTTAACTCTAAACAATCATGCTACATGGATTTCCGAACAAGAACAAGCAGAATTTGACAAATACAAAAGCAAGAAGTTCCTACAAGTTACACAAAGAAACTGATGCATCAATGGATTTTTTGGTATGGTCATTACTGTAATGCGTTTTAACGACTGAAGCCATATTAGAAACAATGAGATGCTCACTATTAAGTTGCTCCATTTGCTAAATGTAATATCCAAATGAGCTTTAGCCCATATACCACCATGTTATAAAATGTGCGGCACATTGAATACTCTACAAGAAGGTACCCTTAAAAGAAACAGAATGTCACAGCCGGAACACATTTTATCGTCGGTGTCTTCGATTAATCTTCAGAACAACTTGAAAATCAATAGCTGCTCGATCTGTTATAAAATATCAGCTGATTATCAAATTATCCATGACTATATCTTAAAAGAAAGGAAACAATAAATTATGTATCTTGAGATACATTATGTCTTAAAAACAAGATATTATTTCGGGAGTGTTAGAATTTCGTTGTTCAATCTTAGAGATGACCTGAGGGTGCATAACAACAGTTTATAGTCCTTTGTAGATTTTGTTGTTAAAATACATTGGAGGTGAAGAATCTTTTTGTGGACTTCGAAATAATTTTATCTGCAACTGAGGAGATATCTCTTTCTACTACAGAAACAAAGGCTGAAGTTATGTGGATGGATGCTTCCTTATTACATTGACCCCGGTGCTCAAATAGTACTTATTTCATCGATGGGAGGCACATACGACCTCGTGAATATTTGAACTCAGAACGTAAAGCCGAAAGAAATTACGCCAAACATTTTGTCTGACATGGTAACGATTCTGCCAACTCGTTACCTTTGAAAATTGCTTTAATGGTATTCGCTTATATTTTAATTTCACGAGTAGAAATTCAGGCATCGAATAACAAAACGCTCATCATCGAGACTAACGGAAAATTCGCTAACATTATCCAACTTGCCGTCTTTTTTTTTAACAGAGCATTGTATGTTCTTTGTAGAAGATTTGACTGTTATTTCTTGCATGAACTTTATTCTAGCATTTGATAATATTGTCATTTCTGAAACATGAATACGTCACTGTTCTTCATTCAGTGTGTAAACTAAGCAATACCGCACCAGCAAGTTCTGCGATATCTTTGAGCCCTCCTTTACAAAATATAAGAATCACTCACTAATCAAATTTACATTCTGTAACCGAGGTAGAAAAAGCCCAGTTTTACAAATAATCTTCTTAGACGAATAAGAAATAATATGCACGTATGTGTTTGATACAAGACATAATGATAACTATTCGCTAAAATAACTTGCGAAAGAGAAGAGTCAAATTCTAACTGGGAACGATACAGCATTTCAGCATAGTTGCAATGCAATGACTGAAATTTGATAATTACAAGAGACCAGTCTACCAGCAGTAAATGGCTAATTAATGCAAATCACTTATACAAACGAGAAGCGAAAATAGTGATATTGACTTTTTAAAGCAACGGATTATATAACATCTAAAGCAGTGGTACTCAACCGGAGTCCATACGACGCTTGAGAGTCCATATAAGATTTCCGTGTTAAATTTGTGCAATAAATTACTCCTACTTCTACAATAATCAAATATCTTAACAAATTTTAATGTAATTTTTAATAATACCTAATTATAAATATATAATAGAATTTTTAAAAGTATCAAATGTCAATGGGAGCCCACCCAAGTAAAATAGGAAACAAAGGGTGTCCATAGCAAACAATGCCTGAGAATCACTGTTTTAAAGAAAAGCTGCCCTTAAGTAGTCACACCACAACAGTATTAGAAAAACAAAAGCTTTAAACATACGACTAATTACAACCTTGCAAATACAAAATATGTTAAGTTTATGACTAAATCACTATTTTCAAACTTACTTAGGTGCACTCCAAATTTTATACATTTATGGATATTAAAAGAAAAGGCCATGTACATAAAGCGAAATTGGTCCTACAGACAGAAGAATATTTTGTCTATCGTTCAGTCTAATTCCAATTAAGTGTGGGGTACCTTAATTCTTTGAAGTATCAAAGATTCTAGAGTGAAAGTCATCAATTAGCGGTGCTAAGCGGGATAGAAAACAAAGCCACTGACAGCATTAACTGCATAAAAAATCTGTCTCTGGTTATAACTAACTGACACTCCGTCGGTTACGACAATGGGGGTTCCAGTTGACCCGATTAACGGAACTGCCTGCAAGTGAAATTAACGTGTAAGTGGCTGAGGACTCTACAGACACTTGTACCCTTAGCGTAGTTCCCAGGGAGATTCAGCGTGACGCAGTGTGACAAGGCTGTCCGTTTGAAATATAGGTGCTACTCACTTTTGCCAGTAGAGGACCTGGAAGAACGTGAAATAAAGTGTCTTGCTCAAGGACACAACGCGTCGCCAGGAATTGAACTTACCATCATACGATCGTGAGCCGATTACACAGGACAATATGCAGATGAGGTAGGGATACTATAGGATATCAGCGTGAAGAAAGATAATCAACGTTAATTAAAGAATATCAAACTGGTGGTAAAATGTTATTGAATTTTAGAATCATAATAACAGTTTATACACGAATCCTTTAAGAATATATATTATATCGATATAAATCTTCGGATTCCCAAATTTTATTTCGCTGTTTATATAATCTCAACGAACTGAAGATTACATTAGACGGTTTTCACTAAAATATAAACTCCATATAAAAACAGTTTCTATATAAAAACGTTTTCCAAATTCGTAAATGAAAGTTATATTTTAGATAAAAATACACACATTAATTTTTCTCCCCTCTCTCTTTCTCATTAACCATGACATTCTCGCTCTTTCTCTCTATGCTTGTATCTCTTTCTCTCTCTGTTTGTCTCTCCTTATCTCTCTGTCTGCCTGCCTCTGTCTCCATCTCCTTCTCTTACTTCCCCTCTCTCCTTCGGTAATACTAGCTGTCATTTCCATTATGACCTTCCACCTAAACGTCCGCAACTTGCGTATTAATGACGCAATACTTATCAGTTGTCTCTAACTACAGTTTAGCAATCGTCATCAGCTTCTCGACTGTCAATAATTTGTTGCATGATTTGAATATAATTTTAACTCAGTCATCATTTCCACGTTAGACTTAATACACTTTACAGCGTGTTCAATGTGGTCGGCGGTTTATAGTATCAATTTTTAATTTCTCAGTTCGTTTTGTGCTGGTTTCAGTAGAACTATTAAATGAAACTATCTTACATGCGATGTTCTGTTCTGAAGTGATTCTTATTAGTTTCTTGATTAAATGTATTAAAGATAAACCCTCTATTACTTACAGAGGCTCAAAGCCTCAGATTTAGCAGGAGGCAACAGTAACTACATTGATTTCAGAATTTCACATGTAGTTTATTTTATCAAATCTTGGACAATAAAAGCAAAAATTCACCTCTGCAGGATTTGAATTCAGTTCGAATACTGCAACACGTTCTAACATGTCGGGTAATCTACTAATCTATTAAAAATATAAATGCTTTCATTACATGTCTATATTATATGAACCTGTGAAGGCGGAGAGCTGGAAGAATCGTTAGCATGCCGAGCAAAATCCTTAGCAACATTCCGACCCTCTTTACGTTGAGAGTTCTAATTCTGCCGAGGTCTACTTTACCTTTCATCCTCTCGGGGTAGATATACTTATCCAGCATTTAACAAGGTGTTGAGTTGTCCAACTATTCGTGCATGACATTCACCAAATCTTTTGACCCAGTGACCTTGAACTCGATCTGGTCCTGGGGCCTTCCAGTTGCCCATTTTTTGGATGATTTCCTTCACTTCCCTAACTGAAATGACTAGTCCCCCCCTGTTGTAGACAGACTACTGTTTGTTTCAGTTCAGTATTGGGGTCGATTTAATCGACTTACCCTCTCCCCCCAAATTGTTTACCTTATGCTAAAATTTGAAACCAATATTATATAGATCTGTTTCAGTACAATGGTGATACAATGTCTGCCACTGCAGAATTTGAAAACTTGAAATATGTCAAAAGCTAGAACTAAAATTCGAAATAAAGCTTTAAAGAATATCGTGAAATAAACGAGCCCTAAATATTGTATTGGTCATGGAAGCATTTCAGAAATAGTAAATTATGTTCTCAATCTTTCTTCATTTTGTTCTTGAGTGGCAACGTTGAAATATGCTTTGGCATTAACTAATACAAATAGTATTTATCTTTATATAGTAACTTTGAAGCAGAACTAGATTTGTTTTCCATATCACTTAAATGAAAAATATCAAAAGTTACAAAAATGTATATAGATTTTAATTATCGTCATAATTAACTATCTTGTGTGGAATTATAAAAAAAAGATATTTAGTAAAAGTACTGTTTGATCACTTTTTATTTTGCCTGCGGTCATTTTTCTTACAGCGAGGAAGTGATACAACATTTATGATGAATCACATGAAAACACTCCACAACAATGACATCATTTATAATGTTATGTAATGTATGTTTCCTTTAGCTGAACATAATCCGTTGGTGAATAACAATATCACTCTATATACTCTTAAATTATGCTTTACAAATCGGCACTGTCCAGACACGTTGCCTCAAATCTCTCTTCCTTCGTTATTTTTTTAACCGCTATTGTCATTGTTAGGTTGTTAATGCTTTGGTTTTTCAGAAAGCGTTTATAGGAAAGCCTGTTATACTTACGACAATGTATGCAGCAAGAAGCGTACTTTATGGTTAGTAACTTATCTAATAAAGTAGCATCATTGATTAAGTAAGCATATTGATACAGAGAGCACACTAATAGCTTATTTAATTTTCTTAATCTCCTTTGATATTGTTAATCTTAACTAGTATTCCCCTTTTCAAGTTGCTTTGGCACACTTTACTAACACCAATTTTATTTCTCCAGTAAATTTATGCACAGTCTGTAATACTGTTGCTGTTATTATTATTATTATTATTATTATTATTATTATTATTATTATTATTATTATTATTATTATTATTATTCAGTAGTTTTATTTTTATAACGTGCTTTCACTTCACTACCGAGCGCAGCTCTGTGCGCCTTGGGTATGTGCTGTGGTTTG
>NC_068993.1:19287376-19288965 GCF_001194135.2 Octopus bimaculoides
TTATTATTATTATTATTATTATTATTATTATTATTATTATTATTAGTAGTAGTAGTAGTAGTAGTAGTAGTAGTAGTAGTAGTATTATTAGATTTTTACTTCTCAGAGCGCTCGGTCCTATTTACTGTGGTTGATTCTGAGAGAGGGGACAGCAGCCTGTTGTCATAGATCTCACAAGATCTCTTTCCGCACATCATACGTTTTGATTCTTGGTTGTTAATTATCGTGGAAGACATTCAACATCTAACTGCCAATTTCAAAATCTGAGCTGTTCCAAGCAGAGCAGCTTCTTGGGGCTTGCTCTGCTCTCATGTCATTTCCGACTTCACTGACATATTTCTCGAACTCGGTTCTTAGTGCTCCGAGTGCCCCTAAAATTATTGTGATGACAGACACTCTCCTCATAGTCCACGTTCTTGCAATTTCGTCTTTTAGTAGTCTGTACTTTTCAATCTTTACTAGTTCCTTGTCACCTTAACATGCATCCCCAGGTATTGCGATGTCTATAATTTTGGTTTCCTTTTTTCCTTTGTCTACCACAACATCTGGTCTCATCGATTAGGGAGTAACATTGGATTTCAAAATCACACAGTATCTTATATTCATTGTTCTGAGTTACTCCTGGTTCATGTTTGGAAACTCCTACGAGAAGGAAAATATTTTGGGGGGCTACGTATTATAAGAAACCTTGTGAAACATTAGGCAGAGAGCAGAGAAACATTAGGCAGATTGTCTACGGCGAAAACAAACTGTGGTTTGCAAAAGAATGTATATAAAGAATACTGGCTTTGATTTTTATACAACCTGGACTAAACACCTTTATGTTTTTTCTTCTATAGTTAATGAAAGTGCTTTGAGATACGAAGCCTAATGCCTGGAGCAATAAACTTTCGAATCGATTATCGAATATATTTTCTCTAACAGACAGGAATATAATGGAAAAGTGAGTTATTCTAGCTGATAAAAATAACTGGCTAACTCTCACCCGAATTAGTGAAGACATTAGCAGAAGACGAAAACTTCATGTAATGTTCTAATGTATTTCCTTTAGGTATTATAAAAATACTATATTTTTACTTTCCAACTGTGTTTAATAATAATAATAATGACACTCATTACAAACAAAGCCGGATACAAACTAATGTACAATACACATAACCACACTTACACAAAGAAACACACAGACACACACACCTGAAGGTGTATGCATTTGTAAGTATGCATCTTTTTTTGTTAATCTTTTATTTGTTTCGGTCATTGGACTGCGGCCAAGCTGTATCATCGTCTTCCAGAGATTTTAGTCCAATGAATCGTTCCCAGTACTTTCTGTTTTGTTTTGTTCAAACCTGGTACTTCTCCATCGGTTCTTTCTGGCGAACTGCTGATTTGCGGAGACGTCAACAACCCAACACCGGGCCTCAAGTGGTGGTGGGGAACAAACATAGATACAAAGATACACCCACACAAACATATGGGATGAGCTTCTTTCAGTTTCCGTCTAACAAACCTTTTTGCCTATTGTACCATATTTATATGTAAATATATATATATATATATATATATGTGTGTGTGTGTGTGTGTGTGTGTGT
>NC_068993.1:19289038-19292873 GCF_001194135.2 Octopus bimaculoides
ATATATATGTGTGTGTGTGTGTATTTATGTATGTATATACATACATGTTCGCGTGTACCTTTGTGTGTTAGTGTATGTACGGATGTATCCTTAGTAGTCAATATTATCTGCCACAAGTGGCTGGCTTGTCCTCTGTGGAAGCGGAGATAATTTCAATAAATCCAAAATTTATCTCGTATGTTACATAATATATTCCTATTCGTCTTCACTGTTCAAAATTGTGCTACTGGTCATTCAGAGGTATTTCTTTCATATCAATTTCGTTTTATTTATGTAAAGCGCAGTTGGCTATAGATGTGTTCTACTCTGTGCATATGTCTAAGTGTCTCGTATGAAGAAGCGAAGGTAGAGCAATTACTGCTTTGATAATCCTTATTGAAACAGAACTACACGTTCAAATTAGTCTTCTGTGATTAAAGACTATCTTTTCATTAGCGACATGTCCATTTTCTTCTTTTTTTTTTCTAGAGAGAGAAATCTTGATTCGTAAAAATATGTTCGTTTCTCGTTTGACTTTTGTACCAAATACTATTATGTTGCATGCGACAGAGAAATCAAAGAAATTTGAATGATATGTAGGAAGTTTGTAAGTATCAAATGTAGGATAAATAAATAAATTCGAAATGTAATACATGAAAAATTAACTATTATAAATATGTAATATTGGTTTCAGGTTCTTCAAAAAGGCCAGTAGTTTCGGGTTAGGGGGTTAGTCAATTACATCCACTGGTTCCTTATTTATCGACCACGAAATGATGAAAGACAAAATCAATCTCGGCAGAAATTCTACTTGGAATTTTAAAACGGGCAAAAATCTGCTAAGCATTCCGCCAACTTGCCGCGTTTCATGAATATGCAATATTACCATAAGAAATGTTTTATAATATCTGTGAATAATTCGAGTGTTAATTAATAAGAATTATCAGACAAGTAATTTATTAATTTTAGAATTAATGGTAGTATTATATTGTAGATTTCTAATAAGGAAAATATGTATTGAATCGATATGATATGATGCAGTGCTTCCTTCCTTGGAATCCTGGCAAAGTTCAGTGGAGTCACAGTAACATTTGGTAATTGCGGGCTGGTACAACCGCAATAAAGGAGCTCACATGTTAAATGAAATGAACCACACAATTACCATACTTTTTTCTTCTTAATACTTTCTATCACAGTTTGTAATTCTTTGAAATTTGAACACAAAAACTTACATATACCAACAAATACACAAGGCATCGTACGTTCCATCATGACAGGAAAAAGTTATTCTTTTGACATTTCGATGGTAATTTAACATTAATGAATAAAGTATCAAGTTGGTACTGGAATGTCGTGTGTGAATTAAGTTGACGTTCAAACATCCTGTGATAATCTTTAAGAGTAATTGCCCGCGTCGCTTCCTTGAACATATGGACATCGTTTTAATGTTGCTAAATGGCAAGCAGCTTGGAGAAGACATGCTGGTTGCCAAATGTGATGTATTCTACCTTGGAGATATATTTTAAGCCAAATTTGGTGAACACAAACAACTATGAGATAAAAGCAAATATTTTAATTTGCAAAGAGACTACTTGTGCATTATATGGAAAACTTAATCGGTTCGTGATAAATACTTGGCGTGAATAAATTTTCCAGCCATTTCCACTTTTAAAGATGTGTTGTACAAGGATTACATGTTCATTGTGCAGTTTAAGAGACTGTAGAATGATATTGAAAATAGGTTAGCCCCATTTCGAACAAATGAAGCTGTCATCAATTTACAAGAACGCCTCGTTGTGCTACAGAGTAATCAAACTCCACGAGATAATTTAATCATAGCATAGGTTCAATAATTTATGGAGAAATAATGAAATTGCTTGGGAATTACCATTGTGTTACGCAGGGAGCAAAATAACATTTCTTTGCCTATCCTACTTTTTACCTAGTTGAGCCACGTTCTAGCCAAGCGACTTTCCTACCATTCAAAACTGAAATTCCCTTAAAAATTGCAGGAAGAAGCAATCTTCATTTGTCTCTAGCAACTCTGGATCCTGATGCTGAAAATCTTACAAAATTGCATCAGCTACAAAGATCTCACTAAATAAATGAAGTAAAAAGATAATGCGATATATAATTTTTGTATTTTGTTAAATGTTTTTTTATTTTTGTACTTAAGAAGTAATCGTTTTTAGAGTTAATAATCTAACTTTACATGTTATGCCAGAAAAAATAATGTTTGATGATAAGTGGTTGTTTTTTTTTAAACCCATAAAATATTTTTGCTTTTGTGAAATAGATTTATAGGGAATAATTTAACTTGGCTTTTAATATACACTAATATTTTTTATGGAGTTTATTACGGTAATGACAGAAAAAGGTCACTTTTGAAAAAAACATTTATTTAATGTTTTTTTTTATCATTATATACTTTCGTTCAAAAATTGTCTTCATTATAATTTATCTTGTTTTTTTCATAGACATAAATCATAGAAATAAATCTCATAATTATAAAACTAATTTAAAACAATTAATATTTAAAATGTCGTTATTATTTTATAAAACTTAACAAATTATGTTTTATTAACAGCTTTAGATATTTTCATGGCTTGGTTCAACTATTAAACATTTATTTAATTTTAAAAAAATGAAGTACATTTTTTCACTAATAATATTTAGAGGGACATGGAAATACTAAAGGTTTTATAGAGGCGGAGGCATAAGTTTTAAAATGTTGGCGCAATCGAATGATGTCTTCAAATATTATGATATTAGGTGAGAAATGGAATATTGCATATCTAAAAATTACAGAAGAAGATACATAGAACAAAGATAATTATTGAGGAGGTATATAAGTTAGAGAGATAGACTTATAAAAATAAATAAATTGATAGTTTACGGTGAGTAACAGGATAGATTGTTTGGATACCAGTAGGGTAATTAATTAGCTAAGGTGATAAAACTAATACATATTGGAATAAATAAACTAACTAAATATATATCACACCATATTTTAGAATTGTAACCAAAGAAGTGATGTGATAAAGTACCTATGAAGGAAAAGTAGGACATGAATCGATAAAATTGATTTAAAAGTAGATTATGATTAGGAACTTAAATTTAGGAAGTAAATTACGAAGAATAATGAAAATAAAAGCTGAGTTAATGAAACTGGATTAATACATATAATCGAATGGATGACAAATGTGATCGAATAGGTAATAGACAAGACAGAAACAGAATGATAGAATAGCAATATAATTTAGTCGTATGGTTAGAAGAGTAATTAAAGTTTGTTTATCTACATTTACGAAGATGTGCACCTATATAATTAAATCAATACTACTAACAGAATTGATTATGATACACCGTTAGTCTAAGGAAATAAAGTATAGCATGTAGACAACCAAGAGTCCATAGCACTTTATAGAAAGGGAAAAAGAATAACATTGAAGTGTCTCAATAAAGAAGATCAAATCACTTTTAGAATAGATGGACAGGATAGCATATATATATATGGTAATTCCAGAGGGTGGTTATGAGAAGGTGATTACTAGTTAAAAACATTGGCCTTTAAATAGTGTAAATATATACTGAAGGAAGATCTCGACAGTTTTCTCTAAGTAGGAATTGTATTAAATTTTTTGAGTAATTCTAGTTGTCACTATAGTATGAATGTATTTTACACTTACGTGTTTAGCCACACTACACAAGAAAGCCAGGATAGTAATAGAAAGTACTATAAGCTCTTCAGTATCTACTTTCTCATTCTATTGAGTATTTTTTTATATTGAGCACTTCTCTGGTTTTAATGTTTATATATACATATGTATGTATGTGAATGTGTATATATATATAT
>NC_068993.1:19293496-19293995 GCF_001194135.2 Octopus bimaculoides
TGCATGTATGATGTGTAAGAAAGTTTGTAATAATTATAAATTAAGAATTTTGAAAGAAAATGTTTTCAGAATATTCTTGTTCCATTCTCAGAGAGTCGTTACACACACACACACACACACACACACACATAAACACACGCACACACACTCACACACACACACAAACATACATACACGCACACACTCAGACACACATTCTCAAACTCACAGTGAACATACATACATACATATATATATATATATTAATAAATTATAGGGTGGCAAAGAAAATTTTAGAAATTTTATTTACCACCAGTGGCCTAGCGAGAGTAAAAACAGTCAATAGACTATGTATTATTCATTAGAAATGCAGAGACGCCTATAATAGGACATCTACTCGCTAGAAATAGCAGCAAAAATGCTACATACCACAAAACTTTTGTGGTATGTAGTATTTTTGCTGGTATTTCTAGCGAGTAGATGTCCTATTATAGGCGTCTCTGCATTTCTAAGTATATAT
>NC_068993.1:19294618-19295673 GCF_001194135.2 Octopus bimaculoides
AAACACACGCACACACACTCACACACACACACAAACATACATACACGCACACACTCAGACACACATTCTCAAACTCACAGTGAACATACATACATATATACATGTATATGATGGGCTTCTTTCAGTTTCCGCCTACCAAATCCACTCACAAGTCTTTGGTCGGCCTGAGGCTATAGTAAAAGACACTTGCCCAAGGTGCCACGCAGTGGGACCGAACCCAGAACCATGTGGTTGGTAAACAAGCTACTTACCACAGACAGAAACAAAGAAAGAAAGAGAGAGGGGGAGAGAGAGGGAGAGAGAGAGAGAAAGGGGTGCACGTTGTATCCAGCCTTGCATGGTGGATTCTGAGAAAGATTTCGTTGCATTGCCCTGCACGCATACAAACATTCTGTGGTAGTGAGGATATACCGGACATTGGCTACCTAATGTTCGTTGTAGTGGTAATAACTTAATATAGAGAAATACCTCCCGACAAATATATGTGCTTAGTCAAAATTATACTCATCATGAAGAAAAATAAGGAGTATAATTATCGTGTCCAAAGTAAATTATCGTCTCCAAAATGACAAATATAGCACCAGAATCCACATCCTCTAAAAGAAGAACTAGGCGCGTACAATAACGGGTACACTGATCTATGTTAAGTATAAGGTAGGACAACAGTGTTGATTACACTCATTGATGCAGAAGCAGATGTCTTCTTGTCTCTCCAGAACAAAAGCACATAATCTCATTAAAAGCATAAAATCTACGCTGAAAAGTCTCTTTAGAGAGCCTCCGAGGCTGGCGAAACGAGGACGCTGAATTCTGCTGCAGCTTGTCATTTGCACTCACGTACACCATAGATACACATAATGCTCACACACCATACATTTATGTATGAATAATACATTTTTGAACGTTTTTATAACATACATATGAGTTTAGTAGATTTACATTACTAATGTGGTATTTTAACTTTTTTCAAATGATTTTCTGAAATGTCTCACTAATTTTGTATATGAATTTAACTATATGTGCTTGAGTTACTTCTGTAGTTATATAGCTAATAT
>NC_068993.1:19295866-19297170 GCF_001194135.2 Octopus bimaculoides
TATACATAGACACACACACTCATGCCTATATACACTCATATACGTACGTATACATATGTCGTGAATTAAAAATGAAACGACGTAGGGCTAAGTAAAGTAAGAGAAATATGCCTTCACATTTTAGCGTTTTATTGAAGTAAAACTACTTTATTACCGAACGACAAATCGCTTAATAGAATAAATCGTTTAATAGAATAAAGAGAGCTGTGAGGGTGCATTTTGCTGACTAAAGGAATAAAGAACAGAATAAATATATTTAATGGGTGAAAAGATAATAAAAGACAAAACAAATTCTTCTTCCTGTATTTTTATAAACCAGTTACAAAATATGAAATACCAAAACTTTTTATTGCCGAACAATTTAGTATTATTGAAAAGTTAATTTCCGTTATAAAAATATATTTTCTGGAAGGTTAAAAGTGAAATATCTTTTGAGAAATTCGTTTAGAGCAAACTACATACGTTGTTCGTTTTGGTTTATTTGTCACTGTTACGGCTTTTCAAATTTACTGAACATTTTATAGTTCTTGTTTTTGTATCTTTGTCAATGCTCTTTCATCACACATCCCGTGACCTCTTCAGCGATTCTTTATTCAATGTATCGCCTTTTGTTCAGCGGACTAAGCCGAACAAGAAGAGATACGTGCGTCAAAGAGACGTTGAATTATTCACAGGATGTGTGACGAAAGAGCATTTACTGAAAATCTGTTGTACGATATTTGCACCAAAAGTTTAAAAATAGTCTCAAACATTGAATGAGGTCGAGTTGATGTATAATATGAATTTGTTTAATTCCAACAAGCATGGTAATAATTTAATAAGTTGTAATACCTTGTATTAAGTACACATCCTTTAGTAACGGTGTTTGTGTCAATTAAAATGACTGTATAGTGTTTCCGAATACAATTTACGGTTTACGTACATACATTCATTCTTACATGCTTACACATACATTCTTATATATATATATGCGAGTAAAAATAAATACAAAAAAGGTTTTTTTTGTATGATTGTGTATAGAGGGATATATTATTTTGTTTAAAAGAGTTCCAACACTGTCTGTTTTTTATGTTTTATTTATATTCCTGCAGAACCAATGTGGGATATAGAATATGGAATATACAATATATAATATAATATACAATATATAATATAAACTAAAATAAAATAAAAATGGATGGCACCATGAAATAAAGTATTGAATGTAGATGAAATATTGAGTGTTCAATATAAAGGATCAAATATATAAATAAAGGCGACTCGAGTTTCAGGGTTATTTCCCTTCGTCATGGCCGGTATGACAG
>NC_068993.1:19299939-19303594 GCF_001194135.2 Octopus bimaculoides
ACTTGCCGAGGCGCCACTTTGAATGGTACATCCGAACTAATCGATACCAGAACTTATTTTTGAGCCTATTGTTTACTCTTCCACCCCCGTTTGCTGTGTCGCTAAGTTACGGTTGGTGAGAGACAAACACGTAAACTTACATGCATACGTATTTTACACACACACACACACACACACACACACACACACACACACACACATACACACGATGGGCTTTCAGTTTCTATGTAAGAAATCCACTCCTTCGTCTCCGATAACCTTGGGCATGTGGTAGAAGGCACTTACCGAAGACTAGACATATTTGGGAAGTAAGCTTCCTGCTACACAGTCACTCTTGCACCTACAGTTATGTATATACACACACACACACACACATATATATATATATATATATATATATATGAGTGTGTGTGTGTGTGTGTGTGCGCACGTGTGTGTGTGTGTGTGTACATGTATATATACTTATATATATATATAGTATATCTATATGTATATACAGAAAGGGAGAAAGAGAGAGAGAGAGAGAGAAAGAGAGAGATGTATAAAATCATAGTTACGCTGTGGTTTATCGTTTTTTGAAATGTTCATTAATGTTTCCTTTATAGTTCCTAACTGATTATTTGGAACATGAAATTTCCTAAACACCGTATCGACGTTTATCACATCGTCTAGAGGTGAAGCAATGTAGTTCTGCGTTTACTTCAGCTTTAAAGCGAACATATCATATGTAGTATATCTACGAGTTATAGTAACTGCATCTACATAATTGCGTCTATTTCACTTAATGAAAAGTACATTTTTTTACCAGATTACCAAAAATTACGATAACATCAATAACAAGCCACATGCTACAACGATACTAATTGTAATTCAGAAGTAAACACGAATTCAAAAATTCATATTGAAACATGAAATATTTCAAGTTGTTCACTCTAATTTTCGCATTCGGCATTAATAGAAGGTAGACACCCACAAACATACAGACACATATATATGTATACGGACAAATACATAATATATCAATATTCAGTTTATTTATTTATTCATACATATACATTCATTCGTACACACACACATATATATATGTGTATGTGTGTGTGTGTGTGTGTGTGTGTGTGTGTGTGTGTTTATGGATCCACCCTGAAGTAGGAGGCCAGATTTACCAAATGTTTATCCTTCTATCACTGGTTGCACATCTATGGCTTTTTGCGAATTACATCTCCCATCCTTATGACGTAATTCCGAAACACTTGAAACAGCTGGCGGATTTGTAATTGCCAATTGTTCTGTTGAAATGTTCCTTAAATAGTACCATACCCTCTTAAATAAAACCATGGAAATTATAGCTACTAGAATTCAAGATATCCAAATTGAATCTCTCTGTCGTGGTTTGAAAGCATTTCGTAATAAATCTTTTTCATTTGGCATGACCTGGAGAGAAACGATAAAAATAAAAGAATAAGAATAAAGAAAAGGGACCCAAGTCATCTAAAATTTCTCTCCCATAGAATGAATTAAATCTTGTGTACACTAACCACAAATACTAGATTAGTTATATTGGCTATATTAACAGCAAATTACAACGCAAAACATGGCGTAACGTGATATCACCATGAAACTTGTTTGTTCTGAGAAATTTCAGGTCCAGTGATAATGTGTAAGCGACAAAGAAACACTGCTGAAAATATTTTATCGAAAAGATAAACAAAGATCTTTAAACTTTGACAAACCAAGCAAATTTGTTATACCAAACAGAATGTAAGAATGAGCAAAAAAATGAAGACAATGAATAAAATAAAGTAAGAATAAATAGATAAAAAAAATATCCTTAATACAATATTTGTTAGCTAAAAGATAGTTCTATGTACCATGACAAAGCATATACGCAGACGGTATTGCATATGCATCTATGAATACACATACACATAGGCAGAGATACAAAAACAAGCATTAATATTCATAAATATTTCGATATTTATATATCTAGTCTGTAGTTAGTCATTAATATATTCGTAGCTAAATTTATTTTAAAATAATCAATAATTATCTTAGTATAACAGTGTTCAACCGGATGGAGCATCAGAATCATAAACTGAAAATAATGTGGGGGAAATTATGTAATAATGTTTTCGAACATATAGGTATGAAGCAGGAGATATCTTCCAGGGGATTAACTGAGATGTTATGAAGCTTATATGGAGCACATATCTCTGTTATTGCATAAGCGATATCAATGAAGCTTGTAAAAGTAGCAATTTGCCCATTTTGTGAATGATCGATGCACGTATGAACAAAAGGATTGTTTTCGGCAGACTCTCTATATAATATTGGTTTCAAATATTGGCATATAGCCAATAGCTTGAAAGGAGTAGATAAATCGATTACAGGAGTGGTACGTCTATTACATTAACCTCAGTGCTCAACTAGTACTTATTTTGTCGACCCCGAAATGCTGAAAGCAAAGTTGACCTGGAGGGAATTTGAGCTCAAAGCATAAAGACCAAATGCCGCTAAGCATTTTTCCTGCGTGTTAATGATTCTACTAGCTCACCGTCTCTCTCTCCCTCTGGTTTCAAATGTTAGAACAAGACTAACGATTCCGAGGAAGGGCTAGAGTCAATTACATATACCCTATTACACAACTGTTGCTTATTTCATCACCCCCACCCTCGAACGGATAAGAAGAGAAGTTGACCTCGGTGGCATTTAAACTCAGAACAAAAAGGCAGACGAAATGCCACTAAGCATTTTGCCCAGCGTGCTAGCAATGTTGCTAGCTTACGGCTTTACCTCCCTGTGTAACATTAGTTTCAAATTTTGGCACAAAGCCAGCGACTTCGAGGAAGAGGGAAGGTCATTACATCCACCCCAATACACAACTGGTGCTCATTTTATTAACCCTCCGAAAAGATGAAAGGCAAATTCGAGTTCAGCTGAATTTGAACCTAGAACGTTAAGACGGACGAAATACTGCTAACCATTTCGTCCGGCGTGCTAACTATTCTGCCAGTTCGCTACCTTACCTGTCTCTGTAATGTTAACGCGTAGGCTTATTCATTCAGCCATCCATTACTGTACATGTATCTGCGTATGTATATATATTTATATAATGCATACGTCAGTCTAATGATGCTTTCTATTATAATCCAGTATTTTCAACTAATATTGACTTTTATAGCTGATCCAAAACTAGCGATTAGGTTTGTTGCATATTCGTATCAGTCGAATTGATTGATACCTTGTTTTAGTATCGAAGGATGTAATGTGATATTAACTTGAGAGGGATTTACACTCAAAATATTTCCGAATATTAAGCCATAACATAAAAAAAGATATATTAAGATACGAGTGGTTTTTAGGACTAAGAGATACAGCCAACTTGAATCAAGTTTATTACATTATTAGAATTGGTGTTTTAATGAAGTTGGGATATGAAATGCTCACTTTAACGAAGAAATGGTGAACGATGTGAATTAGTGTACCTGATCACAAATTCAATGTATTAATAAAATTAATACATTGCAATGTATTTCTTCAATCATTAGTAAAATAATCATCGAACTGATTTCCAGAATAAACTATCAAGAGCGAGAGAAAGAGAGAGAGAGAGAGAGAGAGAGAGAGAGAGAGAGAGAGAGAGAGAGAGAGAGAGAGA
>NC_068993.1:19303649-19305574 GCF_001194135.2 Octopus bimaculoides
GAGAGAGAGAGAGAGAGAGAGAGAGAGAGAGAGAGAGAGAGAGAGAGAGAGAGTGAGATTATTAAATTCGATTCAGTACATGCTTGGTATTAGTTTATCGATCATTAGTAGGCATGTATGGCAAATTTGATGTTTGGTGAAATGAACTCAAAGCGTAATGTTATGCAATAATGATGCTAATGATGATGATGATAAGACTGGTGCTGCTGGTGAAATAACAATAATAATAATAATAATAATAATAATAATAATAATAATAATAATAATAATAGTAAGACTGAGAGCGTTTTGATCAGTTGCCAGGACTGTATCGAAGCAGAGAAAAACAGCTTAACGTGGTATATAAAAATACTGTGGAGCCATTGTTGAAACTTATGAAGAAAACCGGCGTCATCAAAACTGAAAAATGTGTAATGAAAGAAAAATTTAAACAAGAAATGAACACAATAAAAGGAGAAGCATGGAAGGAAAAAAATGTACGGTCAGTTTGCAAGAAATGTGAACGCCAAAACAGATACAGAGGACCGGTGGCTATGGATGAGGAGGAGTGACCTGAAGATAGAGACAGAAGCACTCATATGCGCAGCTCAAGAAGATGCATTAAGGACCAACATGTGTAATGCAGAATAGGCAACACTACCGACAGCGACAAATACAGAATGTATGGTGAGAGGGGTAAAATTGTATGGCACATCGTTAGCGAGTGCCTGAAATTGGCACAACACGAATATAAATGACGCCATGACAATGTGGCAAGAATGATCCATTGGGAGGTCTGTGGAAAAAAAAAAATTTTTAAGAGCAAAGACGTGGTATGAGCAAACCCCAGAATGAGCCACCGACATTGAAAATTGCAAACTCCTGTGGGATATAATGATCCAGTGTGATCACCTGACCGTTCATCAGAATCCGGTCATTGTTGTGGTAAATAAAAAAGAAAGAAAGTACATGATAATCGAGATAGCATGCCCCGGTGACAACTTCCATCGAAGTGGTGTGAAAACAAGCGATAAATAAAAAATTTTGTAAATTTACGATGAAAAAAATCGGCACACTTAGTTTTAAACAATGCGCAAACCAAGTCATGAAATTTTTAAAAAATGGCGCCCAAGGTGAGTTTGAAATATAGAAAATAGCACCAAATTCATCTTGAAGAAAAGAAAATTTAAAAGCGTGGTAAATACAATGTCAGAGAAAGGGATAAGTTAAAGCTTGCAAGGAACTAATATGTTAAACTAAATACAGTACACACCATTGAAAGAAAACATTAGTAAGGAATATTAGAGTTGCATTAGATTAATACTTCAAAGAGAGCTAAGTGAAAAAGTCAGGTTGTAGGCATGACTACATTATCTATTCCATTAATAAGTTATAGTTATAATATTCTCAACAGGACGCTGAATGAATTTAGAAGACTAGACAGAAGTCTAGTTTTAATAATTAATTAACAAGACGAGACTGCTAATGGAGAATAATAGCATTATGAACATCTACCGTACAAATTCCAATAGAGAACATAGGTCTATCACGAATACTGCAGGAGTAGATGCTTGTTGCAAACAGAAAATTATTATAATATTCCAGTATACTGTAAAACAGGTAAATAGCTATTAATGAATAATGGAAAACTAATACGAATTACCACAATACTTTTAATAAGCAAAAAAAGGTACTTTTAACATAATGAAAGAGAAACTGAGGTAACAAATGAGAAATGAGAAGAAATGAAAATCTCAAACAGACTAAAATCAAATTGAATTTTAAGTTAGAAGCAGATCTATTAGAGTAAGCATTACCGATGTCACATATTTATGTATGTTTTCTTTATACGTTTATTAACTGCAGAATTTCTTCTGTGGGAAATTCCTTTTAAGACGTCAAGTTTCTTAAACACTGTGATATATATATATATATATATATATATA
>NC_068993.1:19305777-19306992 GCF_001194135.2 Octopus bimaculoides
TGTGTGTGTGTGTGTGTGTGTGTGTGTGTGTGTGTGTGTGTGTGTGTGTGTATGTAAACGGAAAAGTATAACATTGACTATCCATCACAACTAAGCTTACCAATCGGTTTCGCGTAAAGAATACAATGGAGTGTTATCTAACACTCCATTGTATTCTTTACGTGAAACCGGTTAGTGAGATCAGCAGTGGTGGATATTTAATACTATACTATATATGTATATATATATATGTGTATGTATATATTTATGTATGTATCGGTGTTTGAAGTGGTGTACTGATATTGTATTTTGAGAATAAGGAGACAGAATTTTGGATAGTTCTTTATGGGCGCCTTTGTTCGTTTATCGAACACGTCAAGACAAAATCAAAATAAATCGGATGCTTTGGGGGTTTGTTTAGAAGAAGAGAAAAATATTTGGGGTGGGGGAAGAGACAAAAAAAAAGCAAAGAGGAAGGGAAAGTAGACAGAAAAAGAGATTGACGACAATCAAGAAAGAGGAAAAAAGTACAATAAAGGATGGGGAAGGAGTAGATAAATAGATAGATAGAAAGACTAAAAGATAGATAGATTGAATGATAGATAGATAGATAGATAGATAGATAGATAGATAGATAGATAGATAGATAGATAGATAGATAGATAGACAAATAGATAGATAGCGATATATATAGAGAGAGGGAGAAGAGGTTTCTTTTCAATTTGATGTAGTGAAAATATTTTGAGTTCGGTACTGTTTATAATTTACTCTATTCTCTATGTTCATTTAATCAAACATCATAATTGAGTTTTGTATATTGCATATTTAGCTGGAAGCCACTCTGTAGAATATACGGTCCATATCTGAAAGCTTTGGTCTTCTTCCGGAGTTTTGTTTTGACGCGGAGGTTTTTCCCTCTTTCTCAAAGGGTGTAATTACTTTCCAGACACTACTTCTTGATACACCAAACATTTCGGCTGTTTTCGTTACGTTAGCGCCTGCAATACAACCACCAAGAATTTGACCTCTTTGAAAGTCTAATAAATCTGTCATTTCAATGAATTTTAATTACATTTTACTGAAAAACAAACTGCAATTTTAGCAAAACATATTAAGCAATACTAATAGCAAATAAAAAAAAACATAACAATAAACAAGCTATGGACGGTTTTATAGATATTTCAAAATTATGATGCTATTATGCTAGGTGTTTCCATTATTTTGTCCATCCCTTGG